>NW_027456809.1:0-107500 GCF_040206685.1 Ascaphus truei | reverse complement strand
GTGTAATAGGGAGGTATGGCAGTATGTACCTGAGTGTGTGTGTAATAGGGAGGTATGCGCAGTATGTACCTGAGTGTGTGTAATAGGGAGGTATGCGCCGTATGTACCTGAGTGTGTGTGTAATAGGGAGGTATGCGCAGTATGTACCTGAGTGTGTGTGTAATAGGGAGGTATGCGCAGTATGTACCTGAGTGTGTGTGGAATAGGGAGGTATGGCAGTATGTACCCGAGTGTGTGTGTAATAGGGAGGTATGTGCAGTATGTACCCGAGTGTGTGTGGAATAGGGAGGTATGCGCAGTATGTACCCGAGTGTGTGTGGAATAGGGAGGTATGCGCAGTATGTACCTGAGTGTGTGTGGAATAGGGAGGTATGCGCAGTATATACCTGAGTGTGTGTGTAATAGGGAGGTATGCGCAGTATGTACCTGAGTGTGTGTGGAATAGGGAGGTATGCGCAGTATGTACCTGAGTGTGTGTGTAATAGGGAGGTATGCGCAGTATGTACCTGAGTGTGTGTGGAATAGGGAGGTATGCGCAGTATGTACCTGAGTGTGTGTGTAATAGGGAGGTATGCGCAGTATGTACCTGAGTGTGTGTGTAATAGGGAGGTATGCGCAGTATGTACCTGAGTGTGTGTGTAATAGGGAGGTATGCGCAGTATGTACCTGAGTTTGTGTGTGTGTAATAGGGAGGTATGCGCAGTATGTACCTGAGTGTGTGTGGAATAGGGAGGTATGCGCAGTATGTACCTGAGTGTGTGGAATAGGGAGGTATGCGCAGTATGTACCTGAGTGTGTGTGGAATAGGGAGGTATGCGCAGTATGTACCTGAGTGTGTGTGTAATAGGGAGGTATGCGCAGTATGTACCTGAGTGTGTGTGGAATAGGGAGGTATGCGCAGTATGTACCTGAGTGTGTGTGGAATAGGGAGGTATGTGCAGTATGTACCTGAGTTTGTGTGTAATAGGGAGGTATGCGCAGTATGTACCTGAGTTTGTGTGTAATAGGGAGGTATGCGCAGTATGTACCTGAGTGTGTGTGGAATAGGGAGGTATGCGCAGTATGTACCTGAGTGTGTGTGGAATAGGGAGGTATGCGCAGTATGTACCTGAGTGTGTGTGTGGAATAGGGAGGTATGCGCAGTATGTACCTGAGTGTGTGTGGAATAGGGAGGTATGCGCAGTATGTACCTGAGTGTGTGTGTAATAGGGAGGTATGCGCAGTATGTACCTGAGTTTGTGTGTGTGTAATAGGGAGGTATGCGCAGTATGTACCCGAGTGTGTGTGTAATAGGGAGGTATGCACCTGAGTGTGTGTGGAATAGGGAGGTATGCACCTGAGTGTGTGTGGAATAGGGAGGTATGCACCTGAGTGTGTGTGTAATAGGGAGGTATGCGCAGTATGTACCTGAGTGCGTGTGGAATAGGGAGGTATGCGCAGTATGTACCTGAGTGCGTGTGGAATAGGGAGGTATGCGCAGTATGTACCTGAGTGCGTGTGGAATAGGGAGGTATGCGCAGTATGTACCTGAGTTTGTGTGTAATAGGGAGGTATGCGCAGTATGTACCTGAGTGTGTGTGTAATAGGGAGGTATGCGCAGTATGTACCTGAGTGCGTGTGGAATAGGGAGGTATGCGCAGTATGTACCTGAGTGCGTGTGGAATAGGGAGGTATGCGCAGTATGTACCTGAGTGCGTGTGGAATAGGGAGGTATGCGCAGTATGTACCTGAGTGCGTGTGGAATAGGGAGGTATGCGCAGTATGTACCTGAGTTTGTGTGGAATAGGGAGGTATGCGCAGTATGTATCTGAGTGTGTGTGTAATAGGGAGGTATGCGCAGTATGTACCTGAGTGTGTGTGTAATAGGGAGGTATGCGCAGTATGTACCTGAGTTTGTGTGTAATAGGGAGGTATGTACCCGAGTGTGTGTGTAATAGGGAGGTATGCGCAGTATGTACCTGAGTGTGTGTGGAATAGGGAGGTATGCGCAGTATGTACCTGAGTGTGTGTGTGGAATAGGGAGGTATGCGCAGTATGTACCTGAGTGCGTGTGGAATAGGGAGGTATGCGCAGTATGTACCTGAGTGTGTGTGGAATAGGGAGGTATGCGCAGTATGTACCTGAGTTTGTGTGTAATAGGGAGGTATGCACCTGAGTGTGTGTGGAATAGGGAGGTATGCGCAGTATGTACCTGAGTGTGTGTGGAATAGGGAGGTATGCGCAGTATGTACCTGAGTGTGTGTGGAATAGGGAGGTATGCGCAGTATGTACCTGAGTGCGTGTGGAATAGGGAGGTATGCGCAGTATGTACCTGAGTGTGTGTGTAATAGGGAGGTATGCGCAGTATGTACCTGAGTGTGTGTGGAATAGGGAGGTATGCGCAGTATGTACCTGAGTTTGTGTGTAATAGGGAGGTATGCACCTGAGTGTGTGTGGAATAGGGAGGTATGCGCAGTATGTACCTGAGTGTGTGTGTAATAGGGAGGTATGCGCAGTATGTACCTGAGTGTGTGTGGAATAGGGAGGTATGCGCAGTATGTACCTGAGTGTGTGTGTAATAGGGAGGTATGCGCAGTATGTACCTGAGTGTGTGTGGAATAGGGAGGTATGCGCAGTATGTACCTGAGTGTGTGTGTAATAGGGAGGTATGCGCAGTATGTACCTGAGTGTGTGTGTAATAGGGAGGTATGCGCAGTATGTACCTGAGTGTGTGTGTAATAGGGAGGTATGCGCAGTATGTACCTGAGTTTGTGTGTGTGTAATAGGGAGGTATGCGCAGTATGTACCTGAGTGTGTGTGGAATAGGGAGGTATGCGCAGTATGTACCTGAGTGTGTGGAATAGGGAGGTATGCGCAGTATGTACCTGAGTGTGTGTGGAATAGGGAGGTATGCGCAGTATGTACCTGAGTGTGTGTGGAATAGGGAGGTATGCGCAGTATGTACCTGAGTGTGTGTGGAATAGGGAGGTATGTGCAGTATGTACCTGAGTTTGTGTGTAATAGGGAGGTATGCGCAGTATGTACCTGAGTTTGTGTGTAATAGGGAGGTATGCGCAGTATGTACCTGAGTGTGTGTGGAATAGGGAGGTATGCGCAGTATGTACCTGAGTGTGTGTGGAATAGGGAGGTATGCGCAGTATGTACCTGAGTGTGTGTGTGGAATAGGGAGGTATGCGCAGTATGTACCTGAGTGTGTGTGGAATAGGGAGGTATGCGCAGTATGTACCTGAGTGTGTGTGTAATAGGGAGGTATGCGCAGTATGTACCTGAGTTTGTGTGTGTGTAATAGGGAGGTATGCGCAGTATGTACCTGAGTGTGAGTGTAATAGGGAGGTATGCACCTGAGTGTGTGTGGAATAGGGAGGTATGCACCTGAGTGTGTGTGGAATAGGGAGGTATGCACCTGAGTGTGTGTGTAATAGGGAGGTATGCGCAGTATGTACCTGAGTGCGTGTGGAATAGGGAGGTATGCGCAGTATGTACCTGAGTGCGTGTGGAATAGGGAGGTATGCGCAGTATGTACCTGAGTGCGTGTGGAATAGGGAGGTATGCGCAGTATGTACCTGAGTTTGTGTGTAATAGGGAGGTATGCGCAGTATGTACCTGAGTGTGTGTGTAATAGGGAGGTATGCGCAGTATGTACCTGAGTTTGTGTGTAATAGGGAGGTATGCACCTGAGTGTGTGTGGAATAGGGAGGTATGCGCAGTATGTACCTGAGTGTGTGTGGAATAGGGAGGTATGCGCAGTATGTACCTGAGTGTGTGTGGAATAGGGAGGTATGCGCAGTATGTACCTGAGTGCGTGTGGAATAGGGAGGTATGCGCAGTATGTACCTGAGTGTGTGTGTAATAGGGAGGTATGCGCAGTATGTACCTGAGTGTGTGTGGAATAGGGAGGTATGCGCAGTATGTACCTGAGTTTGTGTGTAATAGGGAGGTATGCACCTGAGTGTGTGTGGAATAGGGAGGTATGCGCAGTATGTACCTGAGTGTGTGTGTAATAGGGAGGTATGCGCAGTATGTACCTGAGTGTGTGTGGAATAGGGAGGTATGCGCAGTATGTACCTGAGTGTGTGTGTAATAGGGAGGTATGCGCAGTATGTACCTGAGTGTGTGTGGAATAGGGAGGTATGCGCAGTATGTACCTGAGTGTGTGTGTAATAGGGAGGTATGCGCAGTATGTACCTGAGTGTGTGTGTAATAGGGAGGTATGCGCAGTATGTACCTGAGTGTGTGTGTAATAGGGAGGTATGCGCAGTATGTACCTGAGTTTGTGTGTGTGTAATAGGGAGGTATGCGCAGTATGTACCTGAGTGTGTGTGGAATAGGGAGGTATGCGCAGTATGTACCTGAGTGTGTGGAATAGGGAGGTATGCGCAGTATGTACCTGAGTGTGTGTGGAATAGGGAGGTATGCGCAGTATGTACCTGAGTGTGTGTGGAATAGGGAGGTATGCGCAGTATGTACCTGAGTGTGTGTGGAATAGGGAGGTATGTGCAGTATGTACCTGAGTTTGTGTGTAATAGGGAGGTATGCGCAGTATGTACCTGAGTTTGTGTGTAATAGGGAGGTATGCGCAGTATGTACCTGAGTGTGTGTGGAATAGGGAGGTATGCGCAGTATGTACCTGAGTGTGTGTGGAATAGGGAGGTATGCGCAGTATGTACCTGAGTGTGTGTGTGGAATAGGGAGGTATGCGCAGTATGTACCTGAGTGTGTGTGGAATAGGGAGGTATGCGCAGTATGTACCTGAGTGTGTGTGTAATAGGGAGGTATGCGCAGTATGTACCTGAGTTTGTGTGTGTGTAATAGGGAGGTATGCGCAGTATGTACCTGAGTGTGTGTGTAATAGGGAGGTATGCACCTGAGTGTGTGTGGAATAGGGAGGTATGCACCTGAGTGTGTGTGGAATAGGGAGGTATGCACCTGAGTGTGTGTGTAATAGGGAGGTATGCGCAGTATGTACCTGAGTGCGTGTGGAATAGGGAGGTATGCGCAGTATGTACCTGAGTGCGTGTGGAATAGGGAGGTATGCGCAGTATGTACCTGAGTGCGTGTGGAATAGGGAGGTATGCGCAGTATGTACCTGAGTTTGTGTGTAATAGGGAGGTATGCGCAGTATGTACCTGAGTGTGTGTGTAATAGGGAGGTATGCGCAGTATGTACCTGAGTGTGTGTGGAATAGGGAGGTATGCGCAGTATGTACCTGAGTGCGTGTGGAATAGGGAGGTATGCGCAGTATGTACCTGAGTGCGTGTGGAATAGGGAGGTATGCGCAGTATGTACCTGAGTGCGTGTGGAATAGGGAGGTATGCGCAGTATGTACCTGAGTTTGTGTGTAATAGGGAGGTATGCGCAGTATGTACCTGAGTGTGTGTGTAATAGGGAGGTATGCGCAGTATGTACCTGAGTGTGTGTGGAATAGGGAGGTATGCACAGTATGTACCTGAGTGTGTGTGTAATAGGGAGGTATGCGCAGTATGTACCTGAGTTTGTGTGTAATAGGGAGGTATGTACCCGAGTGTGTGTGTAATAGGGAGGTATGCGCAGTATGTACCTGAGTGTGTGTGGAATAGGGAGGTATGCGCAGTATGTACCTGAGTGTGTGTGTGGAATAGGGAGGTATGCGCAGTATGTACCTGAGTGCGTGTGGAATAGGGAGGTATGCGCAGTATGTACCTGAGTGTGTGTGGAATAGGGAGGTATGCGCAGTATGTACCTGAGTTTGTGTGTAATAGGGAGGTATGCACCTGAGTGTGTGTGGAATAGGGAGGTATGCGCAGTATGTACCTGAGTGTGTGTGGAATAGGGAGGTATGCGCAGTATGTACCTGAGTTTGTGTGTAATAGGGAGGTATGCACCTGAGTGTGTGTGGAATAGGGAGGTATGCGCAGTATGTACCTGAGTGTGTGTGGAATAGGGAGGTGTGCGCAGTATGTACCTGAGTGCGTGTGGAATAGGGAGGTATGCGCAGTATGTACCTGAGTGCGTGTGGAATAGGGAGGTATGCGCAGTATGTACCTGAGTGCGTGTGGAATAGGGAGGTATGCGCAGTATGTACCTGAGTGCGTGTGGAATAGGGAGGTATGCACTGTATGTACCTGAGTGTGTGTGGAATAGGGAGGTATGCGCAGTATGTACCTGAGTTTGTGTGTAATAGGGAGGTATGCGCAGTATGTACCTGAGTGTGTGTGTAATAGGGAGGTATGCGCAGTATGTACCTGAGTGTGTGTGGAATAGGGAGGTATGCACAGTATGTACCTGAGTGTGTGTGTAATAGGGAGGTATGCGCAGTATGTACCTGAGTGCGTGTGGAATAGGGAGGTATGCGCAGTATGTACCTGAGTGCGTGTGGAATAGGGAGGTATGCGCTGTATGTACCTGAGTGTGTGTGGAATAGGGAGGTATGCGCAGTATGTACCTGAGTGCGTGTGGAATAGGGAGGTATGCGCTGTATGTACCTGAGTGTGTGTGTAATAGGGAGGTATGCGCAGTATGTACCTGAGTGTGTGTGTAATAGGGAGGTATGCGCAGTATGTACCTGAGTGTGTGTGGAATAGGGAGGTATGCGCAGTATGTACCTGAGTGTGTGTGTAATAGGGAGGTATGCGCAGTATGTACCTGAGTGTGTAATAGGGAGGTATGCGCAGTATGTACCTGAGTTTGTGCTGTTCCCCGCGCACAGGTGGAGACGATAGGCGATGCATACATGGTGGTGTCGGGGTTACCGGTGCGAAATGGGAAGCTTCATGCACGAGAGATCGGGAGGATGGCGCTGGCGTTGCTCGACGCCGTGACAACATTCAAGATCCGACACCGACCCAACACACAGCTATGGCTACGGATAGGGATCCATACAGGTGTGTGTGTTATTACAGGTATAAGGGATCCATACAGGTGTGTGTGTGTGGGTGTTATTACTGGTATAAGGGATCCATACAGGTGTGTGTGTGTGTGTGTGTGTTATTACAGGTATAAGGGATCCATACAGGTGTGTGTGTGTGTGTTATTACAGGTATAAGGGATCCATACAGGTGTGTGTGTGTGTGTTATTACAGGTATAAGGGATCCATACAGGTGTGTGTGTGTGTTATTACAGGTATAAGGGATCCATACAGGTGTGTGTGTGTGTGTGTTATTACAGGTATAAGGGATCCATACAGGTGTGTGTGTGTGTGTGTTATTACAGGTATAAGTGATCCATACAGGTGTGTGTGTGTGTGTTATTACAGGTATAAGTGATCCATACAGGTGTGTGTGTGTGTGTGTGTGTGTGTGTTATTACAGGTATAAGTGATCCATACAGGTGTGTGTGTGTGTTATTACAGGTATAAGGGATCCATGCAGGTGTGTGTGTGTGTGTTATTACAGGTATAAGGGATCCATACAGGTGTGTGTGTGTGTGTGTTATTACAGGTATAAGGGATCCATACAGGTGTGTGTGTGTGTGTGTGTGTGTGTGTGTGTTATTACAGGTATAAGGGATCCATACAGGTGTGTGTGTGTGTGTGTGTGTGTGTTATTACAGGTATAAGGGATCCATACAGGTGTGTGTGTGTGTTATTACAGGTATAAGGGATCCATACAGGTGTGTGTGTGTGTGTGTGTGTGTGTGTTATTACAGGTATAAGGGATCCATACAGGTGTGTGTGTGTGTGTGTGTGTGTGTGTGTGTGTGTGTTATTACAGGTATAAGGGATCCATGCAGGTGTGTGTTATTACAGTTATAAGATGTGTGTGTGTGTGTGTGTGTGTGTGTTATTACAGGTATAAGGGATCCATACAGGTGTGTGTGTGTGTGTTATTACAGGTATAAGGGATCCATGCAGGTGTGTGTGTGTGTGTGTGTGTGTGTGTGTGTGTGTGTGTTATTACAGGTATAAGGGATCCATGCAGGTGTGTGTTATTACAGTTATAAGAGATGTGTGTATGTGTTATTACAGGTATAAGGGATCAATGCAGGTGTGTGTGTGTGTGTGTGTGTGTTATTACAGGTATAAGGGATCACTGCAGGTGTGTGTGTTATTACAGGTATAAGGGATCAATGCAGGTGTGTGTGTGTTATTACAGGTATAATGGATCAATGCAGGTGTGTGTGTGTTATTACAGGTATAAGGGATCAATGCAGGTGTGTGTGTGTGTTATTACAGGTATAAGGGATCAATGCAGGTGTGTGTGTGTGTGTTATTACAGGTATAAGGGATCACTGCAGGTGTGTGTGTGTTATTACAGGTATAAGGGATCAATGCAGGTGTGTGTGTTATTACAGGTATAAGGTATCAATGCAGGTGTGTGTGTGTTATTACAGGTATAAGGGATCAATGCAGGTGTGTGTGTGTGTGTGTGTGTGTGTGTGTGTGTGTGTTATTACAGGTATAAGGGATCACTGCAGGTGTGTGTGTTATTACAGGTATAAGGGATCAATGCAGGTGTGTGTGTGTGTGTGTTATTACAGGTATAAGGGATCAATGCAGGTGTGTGTGTTATTACAGGTATAAGGGATCAATGCAGGTGTGTGTGTGTGTGTTATTACAGGTATAAGGGATCAATGCAGGTGTGTGTGTGTGTGTTATTACAGGTATAAGGGATCAATGCAGGTGTGTGTGTTATTACAGGTATAAGGTATTAATAATAACACAGATATACTGCAGATCGGGTGAGAGGGCGTCTCCCCGGGGAAACGCGCAGATATACTGCAGATCGGGTGGGAGGGCGTCTCCCCGGGGAAACGCGCAGATATACTGCAGATCGGGTGAGAGGGCGTCTCCTCGGGGAAACGCGCAGATATACTGCAGATCGGGTGAGAGGGCGTCTCCTCGGGGAAACGCGCAGATATACTGCAGATCGGGTGAGAGGGCGTCTCCTCGGGGAAACGCGCAGATATACTGCAGATCGGGTGAGAGGGCGTCTCCTCGGGGAAACGCGCAGATATACTGCAGATCGGGTGAGAGGGCGTCTCCCCGGGGAAACGCGCAGATATACTGCAGATCGGGTGAGAGGGCGTCTCCCCGGGGAAACGCGCAGATATACTGCAGATCGGGTGAGAGGGCGTCTCCCCGGGGAAACGCGCAGATATACTGCAGATCGGGTGAGAGGGCGTCTCCCCGGGGAAACGCGCAGATATACTGCAGATCGGGTGAGAGGGCGTCTCCTCGGGGAAACGCGCAGATATACTGCAGATCGGGTGAGAGGGCGTCTCCTCGGGGAAACGCGCAGATATACTGCAGATCGGGTGAGAGGGCGTCTCCTCGGGGAAACGCGCAGATATACTGCAGATCGGGTGAGAGGGCGTCTCCTCGGGGAAACGCGCAGATATACTGCAGATCGGGTGAGAGGGCGTCTCCCCGGGGAAACGCGCAGATATACTGCAGATCGGGTGAGAGGGCGTCTCCCCGGGGAAACGCGCAGATATACTGCAGATCGGGTGAGAGGGCGTCTCCCCGGGGAAACGCGCAGATATACTGCAGATCGGGTGAGAGGGCGTCTCCCCGGGGAAACGCGCAGATATACTGCAGATCGGGTGAGAGGGCGTCTCCCCGGGGAAACGCGCAGATATACTGCAGATCGGGTGAGAGGGCGTCTCCCCGGGGAAACGCGCAGATATACTGCAGATCGGGTGAGAGGGCGTCTCCCCGGGGAAACGCGCAGATATACTGCAGATCGGGTGAGAGGGCGTCTCCCCGGGGAAACGCGCAGATATACTGCAGATCGGGTGAGAGGGCGTCTCCCCGGGGAAACGCGCAGATATACTGCAGATCGGGTGAGAGGGCGTCTCCCCGGAGAAACGCGCAGATATACTGCAGATCGGGTGAGAGGGCGTCTCCCCGGAGAAACGCGCAGTATAATAACACGGATTGGATGTCTATTTATGTAGCGCCAAAAGTGTACTCAGCGCTTCACAAAGAATACAGTACAGGGAATTATAATTATACAATAAGTGCAGCAAAATCAGACAATAGGAACGGAAATCCCTGCCCCGAAGAGCTTACAATCTAAGAGTTATGATGGAAGAGTTACAGAGAGACCGCAGGCGAGGGAGTAAGTGCTGTAGATGGCAGTGCTTGGTCACAATGGGTGGTAGGAGTGACTGACTGTGGGACAATAGCCATGAGTGCAGGCTGTTGGGATGCTTGATTTGTGGGGTGAGATTTAAGGTTAGTCAGTATTAAATGAAAAGGTTAACACAATTTACAGGGGAAGAGGTGGCAGGGAGGCGTGGGTGAGAGTGGGAGGCAGGGAGGTGTGGGTGAGAGCAGGGAGGCGTGGGTGAGAGGAGGTGGCAGGGAGGCGTGGGTGAGAGGAGGTGGCAGGGAGGCGTGGGTGAGAGGAGGTGGCAGGGAGGTGTGGGTGAGAGGAGGTGGCAGGGAGGCGTGGGTGAGAGTGGGAGGCAGGGAGGTGTGGGTGAGAGCAGGGAGGCGTGGGTGAGAGGAGGTGGCAGGGAGGCGTGGGTGAGAGGAGGTGGCAGGGAGGCGTGGGTGAGAGGAGGTGGCAGGGAGGCGTGGGTGAGAGGAGGTGGCAGGGAGGCGTGGGTGAGAGGAGGTGGCAGGGAGGCGTGGGTGAGAGGAGGTGTGTATGTCTGGCTTCAGGCTTAGGGGAGATCCCCAGCAGTGGGAAGGAGTAGATAGAGGGTGCGAATAGAGGATTTGTGTTGGTGCTTTTTATTGAGGGGTAAAGAAGTTGTTGGGAGAGAGGTGTATAAATAATGGTGCAGTGGGGAGTGGGGAAGTTTGAGAGAACAGAGACGTTCACAAAAGAGTGTGGAAACAGTAAACAGAAAAAGCAGTAGGGAGGGCACAGTGAGATGCAGTAGGGAGGGCATAGTGAGATGCAGTAGGGAGGGCACAGTGAGATGCAGGAGGGAGGGCATAGTGAGATGCAGTAGGGAGGGCACAGTGAGATGCAGTAGGGAGGGCACAGCGAGATGCAGTAGGGAGGGCATAGTGAGATGCAGTAGGGAGGGCATAGTGAGGTGCAGTAGGGAGGGCACAACGAGATGCAGTAGGGAGGGCATAGTGAGATGCAGTAGGGAGGGCACAGTGAGATGCAGTAGGGAGGGCACAGCGAGATGCAGTAGGGAGGGCATAGTGAGATGCAGTAGGGAGGGCATAGTGAGATGCAGTAGGGAGGGCACAACGAGATGCAGTAGGGAGGGCATAGTGAGATGCAGTAGGGAGGGCACAGTGAGATGCAGTAGGGAGGGCACAGCGAGATGCAGTAGGGAGGGCATAGTGAGATGCAGTAGGGAGGGCATAGTGAGATGCAGTAGGGAGGGCACAACGAGATGCAGTAGGGAGGGCATAGTGAGATGCAGTAGGGAGGGCATAGTGAGATGCAGTAGGGAGGGCATAGTGAGATGCAGTAGGGAGGGCATAGTGAGATGCAGTAGGGAGGGCACAACGAGATGCAGTAGGGAGGGCACAGTGAGATGCAGTAGGGAGGGCATAGTGAGATGCAGTAGGGAGGGCATAGTGAGATGCAGTAGGGAGGGCACAACGAGATGCAGTAGGGAGGGCACAGTGAGATGCAGTAGGGAGGGCATAGTGAGATGCAGTAGGGAGGGCATAGTGAGATGCAGTAGGGAGGGCATAGTGAGATGCAGTAGGGAGGGCATAGTGAGATGCAGTAGGGAGGGCACAGCGAGATGCAGTAGGGAGGGCACAGCGAGATGCAGGAGGGAGGGCATAGTGAGATGCAGTAGGGAGGGCACAGCGAGATGCAGGAGGGAGGGCACAACGAGATGCAGTAGGGAGGGCACAGTGAGATGCAGTAGGGAGGGCATAGTGAGATGCAGTAGGGAGGGCATAGTGAGATGCAGTAGGGAGGGCATAGTGAGATGCAGTAGGGAGGGCACAGTGAGATGCAGTAGGGAGGGCACAGCGAGATGCAGGAGGGAGGGCATAGTGAGATGCAGTAGGGAGGGCACAGCGAGATGCAGTAGGGAGGGCATAGTGAGATGCAGTAGGGAGGGCACAGCGAGATGCAGGAGGGAGGGCACAGCGAGATGCAGTAGGGAGGGCACAGCGAGATGCAGGAGGGAGGGCATAGTGAGATGCAGGAGGGAGGGCACAGCGAGATGCAGTAGGGAGGGCACAGCGAGATGCAGGAGGGAGGGCATAGTGAGATGCAGTAGGGAGGGCATAGTGAGATGCAGGAGGAGAGACTTCACAGGTAATGGAGGATAAAATGAACAAAACACAGATATTAAAAGAGAATGTCTCACAGCGGCAAAGGTGTAATGCAGAGTCCAGGTCTTCCTTCAATTTCAACTCCAAATATAACTCTTGCAGACACTTTAGATATGACACTTATGATGGGACTCTTTTGATGTTACACAGCCATATGGCTCACAGCCAACTTACACTGACTTAAGTACCCTACTCACATGCATTTGACTAACACTTAAGGGAGGGGTTTGCCTAATCAAATCGGACACGCCAAATAGTTAATTAGATTGATTGGAGTCAGTATACAGCATACAGACACAAACCTGTTTGAAGAAATTAATATATACTGCAGATCGGGTGAGAAAGCGTCTCCCCGGGGAAACGCGCAGATATACTGCAGATAAGAGAGCGTCTCCCCGGGGAAACGCGCAGATATACTGCAGATAAGAGAGCGTCTCCCCGGGGAAACGCGCAGATATACTGCAGATAAGAGAGCGTCTCCCCGGGGAAACGCGCAGATATACTGCAGATAAGAGAGCGTCTCCCCGGGGAAACGCGCAGATATACTGCAGATAAGAGAGCGTCTCCCCGGGGAAACGCGCAGATATACTGCAGATAAGAGAGCGTCTCCCCGGGGAAACGCGCAGATATACTGCAGATAAGAGAGCGTCTCCCCGGGGAAACGCGCAGATATACTGCAGATAAGAGAGCGTCTCCCCGGGGAAACGCGCAGATATACTGCAGATAAGAGAGCGTCTCCTCGGGGAAACGCGCAGTGTAATAACACTGATATACTGCAGATAAGAGAGCGTCTCCCCGGGGAAACGCGCAGTATAATAAAACTGATATACTGCAGATAAGAGAGCGTCTCCCCGGGGAAACGCGCAGTATAATAACACTGATATACTGCAGATAAGAGAGCGTCTCCCCGGGGAAACGCGCAGTATAATAACACTGATATACTGCAGATAAGAGAGCGTCTCCCCGGGGAAACGCGCAGTATAATAACACTGATATACTGCAGATAAGAGAGCGTCTCCCCGGGAAACGTGCAGTATAATAACACTGATATACTGCAGATAAGAGAGCGTCTCCCCGGGGAAACGCGCAGTATAATAACACTGATATACTGCAGATAAGAGAGCGTCTCCCCGGGAAACGCGCAGTATAATAACACTGATATACTGCAGATAAGAGAGCGTCTCCCCGGGGAAACGCGAGTATAATAACACTGATATACTGCAGATAAGAGAGCGTCTCCCCGGGGAAACGCGCAGTGTAATAACACTGATATACTGCAGATAAGAGAGCGTCTCCCCGGGGAAACGCGCGGTATAATAACACTGATATACTGCAGATAAGAGAGCGTCTCCTCGGGGAAACGCGCGGTATAATAACACTGATATACTGCAGATAAGAGAGCGTCTCCTCGGGGAAACGCGCGGTATAATAACACTGATATACTGCAGATAAGAGAGCGTCTCCCCGGGGAAACGCGCAGTATAATAACACTGATATACTGCAGATAAGAGAGCGTCTCCTCAGGGAAACGCGCAGTATAATAACACTGATATACTGCAGATAAGAGAGCGTCTCCTCGGGGAAACGCGCGGTATAATAACACTGATATACTGCAGATAAGAGAGCGTCTCCTCGGGGAAACGCGCGGTATAATAACACTGATATACTGCAGATAAGAGAGCGTCTCCCCGGGGAAACGCGCAGTATAATAACACTGATATACTGCAGATAAGAGAGCGTCTCCCCGGGGAAACGCGCAGTATAATAACACTGATATACTGCAGATAAGAGAGCGTCTCCTCGGGGAAACGCGCAGTATAATAACACTGATATACTGCAGATAAGAGAGCGTCTCCCCGGGGAAACGCGCAGTATAATAACACTGATATACTGCAGATAAGAGAGCGTCTCCCCGGGGAAACGCGCAGTATAATAACACTGATATACTGCAGATAAGAGAGCGTCTCCTCGGGGAAACGCGCAGTATAATAACACTGATATACTGCAGATAAGAGAGCGTCTCCTCGGGGAAACGCGCAGTATAATAACACTGATATACTGCAGATAAGAGAGCGTCTCCTCGGGGAAACGCGCAGTATAATAACACTGATATACTGCAGATAAGAGAGCGTCTCCCCGGGGAAACGCGCAGTATAATAACACTGACATACTGCAGATAAGAGAGCGTCTCCCCGGGGAAACGCGCAGTGTAATAACACTGATATACTGCAGATAAGAGAGCGTCTCCCCGGGGAAACGCGCAGTATAATAACACTGATACACTGCAGATAAGAGAGCGTCTCCTCGGGGAAACGCGCAGTATAATAACTGATATACTGCAGATAAGAGAGCGTCTCCCCGGGGAAACGCGCAGTATAATAACACTGACATACTGCAGATAAGAGAGCGTCTCCCCGGGGAAACGCGCAGTATAATAACACTGATATACTGCAGATAAGAGAGCGTCTCCTCGGGGAAACGCGCAGTATAATAACACTGATATACTGCAGATAAGAGAGCGTCTCCTCGAGGAAACGCGCAGTATAATAACACTGACATTCTGCAGATAAGAGAGCGTCTCCCCGGGGAAACGCGCAGTGTAATAACACTGATATACTGCAGATAAGAGAGCGTCTCCTCGGGGAAACGCGCAGTGTAATAACACTGACATACTGCAGATAAGAGAGCGTCTCCTCGGGGAAACGCGCAGTGTAATAACACTGATATACTACAGATAAGAGAGCGTCTCCTCGGGGAAACGCGCAGTATAATAACACTGATATACTGCAGATAAGAGAGCGTCTCCCCGGGGAAACGCGCAGTATAATAACACTGATATACTGCAGATAAGAGAGCGTCTCCTCGGGGAAACGCGCAGTATAATAACACTGATATACTGCAGATAAGAGAGCGTCTCCCCGGGGAAACGCGCAGTATAATAACACTGACATACTGCAGATAAGAGAGCGTCTCCCCGGGGAAACGCGCAGTATAATAACACTGACATTCTGCAGATAAGAGAGCGTCTCCTCGGGGAAACGCGCAGTATAATAACACTGATATACTGCAGATAAGAGAGCGTCTCCTCGGGGAAACGCGCAGTATAATAACACTGATATACTGCAGATAAGAGAGCGTCTCCCCAGGGAAACGCGCAGTATAATAACACTGATATACTGCAGATAAGAGAGCGTCTCCCCGGGGAAACGCGCAGTATAATAACACTGATATACTGCAGATAAGAGAGCGTCTCCTCGTGGAAACGCGCAGTATAATAACACTGATATACTGCAGATAAGAGAGCGTCTCCCCGGGGAAACGCGCAGTATAATAACACTGATATACTGCAGATAAGAGAGCGTCTCCCCGGGGAAACGCTCAGTGTAATAACACTGATATACTGCAGATAAGAGAGCGTCTCCCCGGGGAAACGCGCAGTGTAATAACACTGATATACTGCAGATAAGAGAGCGTCTCCCCGGGGAAACGCGCAGTGTAATAACACTGATATACTGCAGATAAGAGAGCGTCTCCTCGGGGAAACGCGCAGTGTAATAACACTGATATACTGCAGATAAGAGAGCGTCTCCTCGGGGAAACGCGCAGTATAATAACACTGATATACTGCAGATAAGAGAGCGTCTCCCCGGGGAAACGCGCAGTATAATAACACTGATATACTGCAGATAAGAGAGCGTCTCCCCGGGGAAACGTGCAGATACACTGCAGATAAGAGAGCGTCTCCTCGGGGAAACGCGCAGATACACTGCAGATAAGAGAGCGTCTCCTCGGGGAAACGCGCAGATACACTGCAGATAAGAGAGCGTCTCCTCGGGGAAACGCGCAGATACACTGCAGATAAGAGAGCGTCTCCTCGGGGAAACGCGCAGATACACTGCAGATAAGAGAGCGTCTCCTCGGGGAAACGCGCAGATACACTGCAGATAAGAGAGCGTCTCCTCGGACAGCTCAGTGCTTCAGTTGTTTCTGCCTTTGAATTCTCTTTAACCCCTTATTTTCTGTGCCAGCGATGCTCAGAGTGACAGGATCGGTGTTAAACAGCTGTAACCGCGCTGAATTTATCATCTTTAAAATTCCATTTTAGGAAACAGTTGATTGTCCTCAAACTGCTAAATGTCATATTCTGTCATCTCCAGTATAACTGCAGAAATCCTTATGAGGAGAAGCTGTCTGTAGTGTGTGTGATTCCCATAACACAGCTCTCTGTGCGCGCCTGACACAGCTGTCACAAACATGCGTTACTAATTGTGGTGCAGACGCACATTCCCGAGTCTGTGCAGCAATGCAGAATATGTGACTCTAAGGAAGTGAGAGAGCGTGGGTGGGTGCTGGAGAGGGGTCTAATGGGAGAGAAGTAGGTGTGGTTGGGTATAGTGGGAGAGGTAGGTGTGGTTGGGTATAGTGGGAGAGAGGTAGGTGTGGTTGGGTATAGTGGGAGAGGTAGGTGTGGTTGGGTATAGTGGGAGAGAGGTAGGTGTGGTTGGGTATAGTGGGAGAGGTAGGTGTGGTTGGGTATAGTGTGAGAGAGGTAGGTGTGGTTGGTTATAGTGGGAGAGGTAGGTGTGGTTGGGTATAGTGGGAGAGAGGTACGTGTGGTTGGGTATAGTGGGAGAGGTAGGTGTGGTTGGGTATAGTGGGAGAGAGGTAGGTGTGGTTGGGTATAGTGGGAGAGGTAGGTGTGGTTGGGTATAGTGGGAGAGAGGTAGGTGTGGTTGGGTATAGTGGGAGAGGTAGGTGTGGTTGGGTATAGTGTGAGAGAGGTAGGTGTGGTTGGTTATAGTGGGAGAGGTAGGTGTGGTTGGGTATAGTGGGAGAGAGGTAGGTGTGGTTGGGTATAGTGGGAGAAGTAGGTGTGGTTGGGTATAGTGGGAGAGAGGTAGGTGTGGTTGGGTATAGTGGGAGAGGTAGGTGTGGTTGGGTATAGTGGGAGAGAGGTACGTGTGGTTGGGTATAGTGGGAGAGGTAGGTGTGGTTGGGTATAGTGTGAGAGAGGTAGGTGTGGTTGGTTATAGTGGGAGAGGTAGGTGTGGTTGGGTATAGTGGGAGAGAGGTAGGTGTGGTTGGGTATAGTGGGAGAGGTAGGTGTGCTTGGGTATAGTGGGAGAGAGGTAGGTGTGGTTGGGTATAGTGGGAGAGGTAGGTGTGGTTGGGTATAGTGGGAGAGAGGTAGGTGTGGTTGGGTATAGTGGGAGAGGTAGATGTGGTTGGGTATAGTGGGAGAGAGGTAGGTGTGGTTGGGTATAGTGGGAGAGGTAGGTGTGGTTGGGTATAGTGTGAGAGAGGTAGGTGTGGTTGGTTATAGTGGGAGAGGTAGGTGTGGTTGGGTATAGTGGGAGAGAGGTAGGTGTGGTTGGGTATAGTGGGAGAGGTAGGTGTGGTTGGGTATAGTGGGAGAGAGGTAGGTGTGGTTGGGTATAGTGGGAGAGGTAGGTGTGGTTGGGTATAGTGGGAGAGAGGTAGGTGTGGTTGGGTATAGTGGGAGAGGTAGGTGTGGTTGGGTATAGTGGGAGAGGTAGGTGTGGTTGGGTATAGTGGGAGAGGTAGGTGTGGTTGGATATAGTGGGAGAGGTAGGTGTGGTTGGGTATAGTGGGAGAGAGGTAGGTGTGGTTGGGTATAGTGGGAGAGGTAGGTGTGATTGGGTATAGTGGGAGAGGTAGGTGTGGTTGGGTATAGTGGGAGAGAGGTAGGTGTGGTTGGGTATAGTGGGAGAGGTAGGTGTGGTTGGGTATAGTGGGAGAGAGGTAGGTGTGGTTGGGTATAGTGGGAGAGGTAGGTGTGGTTGGGTATAGTGTGAGAGAGGTAGGTGTGGTTGGTTATAGTGGGAGAGGTAGGTGTGGTTGAGTATAGTGGGAGAGAGGTAGGTGTGGTTGGGTACAGTGGGAGAGGTAGGTGTGGTTGGGTATAGTGGGAGAGAGGTAGGTGTGGTTGGGTATAGTGGGAGAGGTAGGTGTGGTTGGGTATAGTGGGAGAGAGGTAGGTGTGGTTGGGTATAGTGGGAGAGAGGTAGGTGTGGTTGGGTATAGTGGGAGAGGTAGGTGTGGTTGGGTATAGTGGGAGATGTAGGTGTGGTTGGGTATAGTGGGAGAGGTAGGTGTGGTTGGGTATAGTGGGAGAGAGGTAGGTGTGGTTGGTTATAGTGGGAGAGGTAGGTGTGGTTGGGTATAGTGGGAGAGAGGTAGGTGTGGTTGGGTATAGTGGGAGAGGTAGGTGTGGTTGGGTATAGTGGGAGAGAGGTAGGTGTGGTTGGGTATAGTGGGAGAGGTAGGTGTGGTTGGGTATAGTGGGAGAGAGGTAGGTGTGGTTGGGTATAGTGGGAGAGAGGTAGGTGTGGTTGGGTATAGTGGGAGAGGTAGGTGTGGTTGGGTATAGTGGGAGAGAGGTAGGTGTGGTTGGTTATAGTTGGAGAGGTAGGTGTGATTGGGTATAGTGGGAGAGGTAGGTGTGGTTGGGTATAGTGGGAGAGGTAGGTGTGGTTGGGTATAGTGGGAGAGAGGTAGGTGTGGTTGGGTATAGTGGGAGAGGTAGGTGTGTTTGGGTATAATGGGAGAGAGGTAGGTGTGGTTGGGTATAGTGGGAGAGTGGTAGGTGTGGTTGGGTATAGTGGGAAAGGTAGGTGTGGTTGGGTATAGTGGGAGAGGTAGGTGTGGTTGGTTATAGTGGGAGAGAGGTAGGTGTGGTTGGGTATATTGGGAGAGATAGGTGTGGTTGGGAATAGTGGGAGAGGTAGGTGTGGTTGGGTATAGTGTGAGAGAGGTAGGTGTGGTTGGTTATAGTGGGAGAGGTAGGTGTGGTTGGGTATAGTGGGAGAGAGGTAGGTGTGGTTGGGTATATTGGGAGAGATAGGTGTGGTTGGGTATAGTGGGAGAGAGGTAGGTGTGGTTGGGTATAGTGGGAGAGGTAGGTGTGGTTGGGTATAGTGGGAGAGAGGTAGGTGTGGTTGGGTATAGTGGGAGAGGTAGGTGTGGTTGGGTATAGTGGGAGAGGTAGGTGTGGTTGGGTATAGTGGGAGAGGTAGGTGTGGTTGGGTATAGTGGGAGAGAGGTAGGTGTGGTTGGTTATAGTGGGAGAGGTAGGTGTGGTTGGGTATAGTGGGAGAGAGGTAGGTGTGGTTGGGTATAGTGGGAGAGGTAGGTGTGGTTGGGTATAGTGGGAGAGAGGTAGGTGTGGTTGGGTATAGTGGGAGAGAGGTAGGTGTGGTTGGGTATAGTGGGAGAGGTAGGTGTGGTTGGGTATAGTGGGAGAGAGGTAGGTGTGGTTGGGTATAGTGGGAGAGGTAGGTGTGATTGGGTATAGTGGGAGAGGTAGGTGTGGTTGGGTATAGTGGGAGAGAGGTAGGTGTGGTTGGGTATAGTGGGAGAGGTAGGTGTTGTTGGGTATAGTGGGAGAGAGGTAGGTGTGGTTGGGTATAGTGGGAGAGGTAGGTGTGGTTGGGTATAGTGTGAGAGAGGTAGGTGTGGTTGGTTATAGTGGGAGAGGTAGGTGTGGTTGGGTATAGTGGGAGAGAGGTAGGTGTGGTTGGGTATAGTGGGAGAGGTATGTGTGCTTGGGTATAGTGGGAGAGAGGTAGGTGTGGTTGGGTATAGTGGGAGAGATAGGTGTTGTTGGGTATAGTGGGAGAGGTAGGTGTGGTTGGGTATAGTGGGAGAGGTAGGTGTGGTTGGGTATAGTGTGAGAGAGGTAGGTGTGGTTGGGTATAGTGGGAGAGGTAGGTGTGGTTGGGTATAGTGGGAGAGGTAGGTGTGGTTGGGTATAGTGGGAGAGGTAGGTGTGCTTGGGTATAGTGGGAGAGAGGTAGGTGTGGTTGGGTATAGTGGGAGAGGTAGGTGTGGTTGGGTATAGTGTGAGATAGGTAGGTGTGGTTGGGTATAGTGGGAGAGGTAGGTGTGGTTGGGTATAGTGTGAGAGAGGTAGGTGTGGTTGGGTATAGTGGGAGAGGTAGGTGTGGTTGGGTATAGTGGGAGAGGTAGGTGTGGTTGGGTATAGTGTGAGAGAGGTAGGTGTGGTTGGTTATAGTGGGAGAGGTAGGTGTGGTTGGGTATAGTGGGAGAGAGGTAGGTGTGGTTGGGTATAGTGGGAGAGGTATGTGTGCTTGGGTATAGTGGGAGAGAGGTAGGTGTGGTTGGGTATAGTGGGAGAGGTAGGTGTTGTTGGGTATAGTGGGAGAGGTAGGTGTGGTTGGGTATAGTGGGAGAGGTAGGTGTGGTTGGGTATAGTTAGAGAGAGGTAGGTGTGGTTGGTTATAGTGGGAGAGGTAGGTGTGGTTGGGTATAGTGGGAGAGATAGGTGTTGTTGGGTATAGTGGGAGAGGTAGGTGTGGTTGGGTATAGTGGGAGAGGTAGGTGTGGTTGGGTATAGTGTGAGAGAGGTAGGTGTGGTTGGGTATAGTGGGAGAGGTAGGTGTGGTTGGGTATAGTGGGAGAGGTAGGTGTGCTTGGGTATAGTGGGAGAGAGGTAGGTGTGGTTGGGTATAGTGGGAGAGGTAGGTGTGGTTGGGTATAGTGTGAGATAGGTAGGTGTGGTTGGGTATAGTGGGAGAGGTAGGTGTGGTTGGGTATAGTGTGAGAGAGGTAGGTGTGGTTGGGTATAGTGGGAGAGGTAGGTGTGGTTGGGTATAGTGGGAGAGGTAGGTGTGGTTGGGTATAGTGTGAGAGAGGTAGGTGTGGTTGGTTATAGTGGGAGAGGTAGGTGTGGTTGGGTATAGTGGGAGAGAGGTAGGTGTGGTTGGGTATAGTGGGAGAGGTATGTGTGCTTGGGTATAGTGGGAGAGAGGTAGGTGTGGTTGGGTATAGTGGGAGAGGTAGGTGTTGTTGGGTATAGTGGGAGAGGTAGGTGTGGTTGGGTATAGTGGGAGAGGTAGGTGTGGTTGGGTATAGTTAGAGAGAGGTAGGTGTGGTTGGTTATAGTGGGAGAGGTAGGTGTGGTTGGGTATAGTGGGAGAGGTAGGTGTGGTTGGGTATAGTGGGAGAGGTAGGTGTGCTTGGGTATAGTGGGAGAGAGGTAGGTGTGGTTGGGTATAGTGGGAGAGGTAGGTGTGGTTGGGTATAGTGTGAGAGAGGTAGGTGTGGTTGGGTATAGTGGGAGAGGTAGGTGTGGTTGGGTATAGTGTGAGAGAGGTAGGTGTGGTTGGGTATAGTGGGAGAGGTAGGTGTGGTTGGGTATAGTGTGAGAGAGGTAGGTGTGGTTGGGTATAGTGGGAGAGGTAGGTGTGGTTGGGTATAGTGTGAGAGAGGTAGGTGTGGTTGGGTATAGTGGGAGAGGTAGGTGTGGTTGTGTATAGTGGGAGAGGTAGGTGTGGTTGGGTATAGTGGGAGAGGTAGGTGTGGTTGGGTATAGTGGGAGAGGTAGGTGTGGTTGGGTATAGTGGGAGAGGTAGGTGTGGTTGGGTATAGTGGGAGAGGTAGGTGTGGTTGGGTATAGTGGGAGAGGTAGGTGTGGTTGGGTATAGTGGGAGAGGTAGGTGTGGTTGGGTATAGTGGGAGAGGTAGGTGTGGTTGGGTATAGTGGGAGAGGTAGGTGTGGTTGGGTATAGTGGGAGAGGTAGGTGTGGTTGGGTATAGTGGGAGAGGTAGGTGTGGTTGGGTATAGTGGGAGAGGTAGGTGTGGTTGGGTATAGTGGGAGAGGTAGGTGTGGTTGGGTATAGCGGGAGAGGTAGGTGTGGTTGGGTATAGCGGGAGAGAGGTAGGTGTGGTTGGGTATAGTGGGAGAGGTAGGTGTGGTTGGGTATAGTGGGAGAGGTAGGTGTGGTTGGGTATAGTGGGAGAGGTAGGTGTGGTTGGGTATAGTGGGAGAGGTAGGTGTCTGCCATGGGAGAGAGGAGAGCTGACACGTGGCGATGTTCTGCAGTGTGTTAATCTGAGATGTGTGTTTCCTCCTCCCCAATATCCCAGTCTGCAATCCCATATTAGGCCAAATATTTGGTGACAAACCACATACTTTCTGACAACCTCAAGAAATAAAGTTGATATTATTTTTTGCAGAATTGCCCCCAGGGCAGCGAATAATTCTTATATATTATTTCTTTTAGTTATTGGATTTTCAGCAGTGACACTTCGACATGTGCTACCTCAAGCTCCCTATACCTCTTCTTATTACCCCATATAACCTCTCTATACCTCCTCTTATTACCCCATATAACCTCCCTATACCTCCTCCTATTACCCCATATAACCTCTCTATACCTCCTCCTATTACCCCATATAACCTCTCGCTTGACCTTTATTATATAGGCTGGTTACCCCCTCCCGTCACAGCTCACTCCATTCCACTAGCGGGGCATTGGGGGGTCACTCGTACTAGAGCCCGGCTATTGCAGCGTTGCTACTGGCCAGGGGCATCCAGGGCAGTGGCAGACTTTTGCCGGTCCTGTGATGCCTGCCAGCGAGTGGGTAAGGCGGGTGACCCTGGGAAGGCACCCCTGAACCCGTTACGGTAGTTGGGGAACCTTTCCAGAAGGTAGCTATTGACATAGTGGGACCCCTAGCAGGACAGGGAAGCGTTACATGATCGCTGTCACGGGAGACCGGGTTAGAACAAAGCTGGGCGCTCCCCAGGCGCTCCCCAGGCGCTCCCCAGGCGCTCCCCAGGCGCTCCCCAGGCGCTCCCCAGGCGCTCCCCAGGCGCTCCCCAGGCGCTCCCCAGGTGATGTAACGTGCTTAAAGCTAAAGGGAAGAAATGCGTGCTGTGTAGCGCTATTCTATTAATATATTAAATAATGGGAATAAATATATATTGAATTATTAGAGCTGCCAACTAAAACACCAGCTACCCAAAGCTAATGAAAGAACTGCAGAAAAACAGAACTGGTCGCTCCTATCTCTACAATGTGTGAATATAAACACCAATACAAGTATCAAATGCTAAATGCAAATAGAAATATACAGTAAAATACAACCGTGTGATAATACGCGGAAAAGAAGTCCCCAAAATGTTCCCAGGTTGTGGAGTGAGGATCCAGTCGCGGCTCAGCGCAGGAAAAGAGATAAACAAAACAGCAAAGTGTAATATCGCTAAAGAAAATAACCGTAATAGTTATCAAATAGAAAACTAACAGAAACAAACAGTGATCCAGCAAGCTCTAAGGATTACTGAAATCACAGCATTGTTTATTAAAAAACAACAAAAATCTAAGGACAATAAAAATAAAAAAACTAAGACATCCGCGTGTCCTGCGTCCGGATTCTGCTGCCAGCCCAACGTCTCCGTCGTCCTCTCTCGCGAGATTACGCCGCCGGGGGGAGCTGCTACAAGTATAGTAGATGCAGCTCACAGGATCCTCGATTGAAGGTGAATGGAGCGCTAGAATGCCTAGCGTCACAGAATCCGGAGGCAGGAGAGAAGAAACTCAGAGCCCAATCTGAGTAGGGAAAAGGGAGACCAAAAAGCGCACCAGCACAAACGGAGCAGGAAGAAACCAGAACAAAAAAATGATTAAAAGGGCACTTTAATGTGGCAAAAGACCCATCCAATGCATTTCGAACGTCGCAGCGTTCTTTTTCAAGGATAAAACACAATGTGATAACATCCAATCTGAGTAGAGCTGATACAGCTATAGTGGACCAATGACCCTCACCCTGCTGAGGGGGAAGGGGGGAGATATACCCTCACCCAGAGAGTCTTTCCTGGAGGTGGGGGTTGTAGTATTGAAGCCCCTAACCAGCCCATCCTGCTAGGGTGCAGCCTGGAGGAGAGGAGAGGAGGAAAGGCCTGTACACATTTGGAGTGCACTGCTGTATATGAACTGCTGTGTGCCGCTGCGCATGAAGTGTTGCTGTATCATTGTGCTAACGGGACAATAAAGAGTGCTGCTATTTTATACAAAAGACTGTGTGAGTTTAAGATCACTCGCCCTGGGACCAGGGCTTCTTCTGGGAGGATCTTAACCTATCCCTATAGGTCTCGCCAGAAGATGGAGGCGCTGCACCAGTGCTAAAGAAGAAGGAGGCATATACCCCAGAAGCCTGGCGCTGTTATCCCCCACACCAACGCGGGAGACCCAGGCCCTCCTGTTCCAAGCAGGTATGCACCACCCAATTACATGGAGCCAGCCCTCACTACACCCTAGAGGTCCAATCTGCGACCGTGGGGGGGGGGGGGGAACATGGGCTACATATAATATTGCTTTTATTTAAAAAAAAAAACATAAAGTAATGCACTTACATAAGCAATATTACACGATTTCTGCTGTTTCTTTTCTACATGTGGATTTCCCTCCCTTCCCATGGGATAATACCCGTGTAAACACGCAGTACCTGTCTGGAGAAAGGTTGGTAACTTATAATAACCACGCTGCCTGATCATCACGTCTAATACGCGGGAGTAAAATCTATACAGTCCTCATCAATACTCTATGTGTTGAACCAGACAATATTGCGCTATTGGGCGACTTTATTCTCTTCCATGTCCTGATGAGATGTGCGCACCGGCTGTTCTGCATCGCTTGCTGTTTGGAGTGGGATTGGGATTGGGATTGGGATTGGCATCGGGATTGAGTCCTGTTTCAGGAGCTGCACTTTCTAAGGATAGTACTGTATATACTGTATTTGTTTGTATTTTGTTATAGTGTTATTTGCGCTCAATTTTCTCTGTTAACTGGCAGAACAAGCGGTATCCAGGAGGACGGCCATTGATCTCCGGACCTGGTACTGCGCCTTTCCCCGCTGACCAAACGCTGTTCTCACCTCTGGGCTTCCTCTGGCTGCTCAGAACTCCGGTGTCCAGCAGACTTACCGGCGCCTGTGGGTTTGCTCGGGCAGCCTGAGTGGGCATCGGTTCCGAATGTAAAACACCCTGAAATACATTTTAATAAACACGGAGTATCGGGGACCCCCTCCAGCTATGTGGGACTTTAGGTGAGGATCTTGGGGGTTGGAAACTAGGAGTCTGGGAGACACTGTATGGGCCAGTGCAACTCACCCCGGGTACCCGAAAATAGTGCGAGTAAGCCGGGGAGAATTATAGGGCCACCGGTAACTTTGTCCCCAGGGCTCCTGCAATCACAATGACGTGTTTTTCACCCCAAAACCCTAAGACTTAGACTCCCACAGTTTGGTGTCTCTAGGGGACAGGGAACAGAAAAGGAAAAACATGCTGTCTCTTTATTTCTGCCTTATTTCCCCACACACTTTCCCTGTGACTCAGCCGGGACTCTGAGAGCCCCCCAACCGTATGTATGGTTGGGCACCCACAAATCATATACCGTTTGTGGGTCACTTTGGCACTAGGTGGGGTACCCCCCTTAACCCAGGGATTCCATCAGCTCAAGGGATACACATTTATCCCTGTGCCTCATTCTCCTTTACTAGTTGTGCTGAAGCAGGGAACCCTAGTAGAGAGTCACACTTACGTTTTCAAGGGGAGATATTGCCGGCACAATGTGCCGGACCCCGACCTCCAAGGCACACTCTGCCAACGGTTCCTCCGCAAACCCCCTGAAACTCATCCCCCAGCAATCCCTGCTCGCTGGCACGCCCGGCAATCCCTGCTCGCTGGCACGCCCGGAAACCCCTGCTCGCTGGCACGCCCGGCAATCCCTGCTCGCTGGCACGCCCGGCAATCCCTGCTCGCTGGCACGCCCGGAAATCCCTGCTCGCTGGCACGCCCGGCAATCCCTGCTCGCTGGCACGCCCGGAAATCCCTGCTCGCTGGCACGCCCGGAAATCCCTGCTCGCTGGCACGCCCGGAAACCCCTGCTCTCTGGCACGCCCGGCAATCCCTGCTCGCTGGCGCGCCCGGAAATCCCTGCTCGCTGGCACGCCCGGCAATCCCTGCTCGCTGGCACGCCCGGCAATCCCTGCTCGCTGGCACGCCCGGCAATCCCTGCTCGCTGGCACGCCCGGAAATCCCTGCTCGCTGGCACGCCCGGCAATCCCTGCTCGCTGGCACGCCCGGAAATCCCTGCTCGCTGGCACGCCCGGAAATCCCTGCTCGCTGGCACGCCCGGAAACCCCTGCTCGCTGGCACACCCGGAAATCCCTGCTCTCTGGCACGCCCGGAAATCCCTGCTCGCTGGCACGCCTGGAAATCCCTGCTCGCTGGCACGCCTGGAAATCCCTGCTCGCTGGCACGCCCGGAAATCCCTGCTCGCTGGCACGCCCGGCAATCCCTGCTCGCTGGCACGCCCGGAAATCCCTGCTCGCTGGCACGCCCGGAAATCCCTGCTCGCTGGCACGCCCGGAAACCCCTGCTCGCTGGCACGCCCGGAAATCCCTGCTCTCTGGCACGCCCGGAAATCCCTGCTCGCTGGCACGCCTGGAAATCCCTGCTCGCTGGCACGCCTGGAAATCCCTGCTCGCTGGCACGCCCGGAAATCCCTGCTCGCTGGCACGCCCGGAAATCCCTGCTCGCTGGCACGCCCGGAAATCCCTGCTCGCTGGCACGCCTGGAAATCCCTGCTCGCAGGCACACCCGGAAATCCCTGCTCGCTGGCACACCCGGAAATCCCTGCTCGCTGGCACGCCTGGAAATCCCTGCTCGCTGGCACGCCCGGAAATCCCTGCTCGCAGGCACGCCCACAAATCCCTGCTCGCTGGCACGCCCGGAAATCCCTGCTCGCTGGCACGCCCGGAAATCCCTGCTCGCTGGCACGCCCGGATATCCCTGCTCGCTGGCACGCCCGGATATCCCTGCTGCTGGCACGCCCGGAAACCCCTGCTCTCTGGCACGCCCGGAAACCCCTGCTCGCTGGCACGCCCGGAAATCCCTGCTCGCTGGCACGCCCGGAAATCCCTGCTCGCTGGCACGCCCGGAAATCCCTGCTCGCTGAGACGCCCGGAAATCCCTGCTCGCTGGCACGCCCGGAAATCCCTGCTCGCTGGCACGCCCGGAAATCCGTGCTCGCTGAGACGCCCGGAAATCCCTGCTCGCTGGCACGCCCGGAAATCCCTGCTCGATGAGACGCCCGGAAATCCCTGCTCGCTGGCACGCCCGGAAATCCCTGCTCGCTGGCACGCCCGGAAATCCCTGCTCGCTGGCACGCCCGAAAATCTCTGCTCTCTGGCACGCCCGGAAATCCCTGCTCGCTGGCATGCCCGGAAATCCCTGCTCGCTGGCACGCCCGGCAATCCCTGCTCGCTGGCACGCCCGGAAACCCCTGCTCGCTGGCACGCCCGGAAATCCCTGCTCTCTGGCACGCCCGGAAATCCCTGCTCGCTGGCACGCCTGGAAATCCCTGCTCGCTGGCACGCCTGGAAATCCCTGCTCGCTGGCACGCCCGGAAATCCCTGCTCGCTGGCACGCCCGGCAATCCCTGCTCGCTGGCACGCCCGGAAATCCCTGCTCGCTGGCACGCCCGGAAATCCCTGCTCGCTGGCACGCCCGGAAACCCCTGCTCGCTGGCACGCCCGGAAATCCCTGCTCTCTGGCACGCCCGGAAATCCCTGCTCGCTGGCACGCCTGGAAATCCCTGCTCGCTGGCACGCCTGGAAATCCCTGCTCGCTGGCACGCCCGGAAATCCCTGCTCGCTGGCACGCCCGGAAATCCCTGCTCGCTGGCACGCCCGGAAATCCCTGCTCGCTGGCACGCCTGGAAATCCCTGCTCGCAGGCACACCCGGAAATCCCTGCTCGCTGGCACGCCTGGAAATCCCTGCTCGCTGGCACGCCCGGAAATCCCTGCTCGCAGGCACGCCCACAAATCCCTGCTCGCTGGCACGCCCGGAAATCCCTGCTCGCTGGCACGCCCGGAAATCCCTGCTCGCTGGCACGCCCGGATATCCCTGCTCGCTGGCACGCCCGGATATCCCTGCTGCTGGCACGCCCGGAAACCCCTGCTCTCTGGCACGCCCGGAAACCCCTGCTCGCTGGCACGCCCGGAAATCCCTGCTCGCTGGCACGCCCGGAAATCCCTGCTCGCTGGCACGCCCGGAAATCCCTGCTCGCTGAGACGCCCGGAAATCCCTGCTCGCTGGCACGCCCGGAAATCCCTGCTCGCTGGCACGCCCGGAAATCCGTGCTCGCTGAGACGCCCGGAAATCCCTGCTCGCTGGCACGCCCGGAAATCCCTGCTCGATGAGACGCCCGGAAATCCCTGCTCGCTGGCACGCCCGGAAATCCCTGCTCGCTGGCACGCCCGGAAATCCCTGCTCGCTGGCACGCCCGAAAATCTCTGCTCTCTGGCACGCCCGGAAATCCCTGCTCGCTGGCATGCCCGGAAATCCCTGCTCGCTGGCACGCCCGGCAATCCCTGCTCGCTGGCACGCCCGGAAACCCCTGCTCGCTGGCACGCCCGGAAATCCCTGCTCGCTGGCACGCCCGGCAATCCCTGCTCGCTGGCACGCCCGGAAATCCCTGCTCGCTGGCACGCCCGGAAACCCCTGCTCGCTGGCACGCCCGGAAACCCCTGCTCTCTGGCACGCCCAGAAATCCCTGCTCGCTGGCACGCCCGGCAATCCCTGCTCGCTGGCACGCCCGGCAATCCCTGCCCGCTGGCACGCCCGGAAATCCCTGCTCGCTGGCACGCCCGGCAATCCCTGCTCGCTGGCACGCCCGGAAATCCCTGCTCGCTGGCACGCCCACAAATCCCTACTCGCTGGCACGCCCGGAAATCCCTGCTCGCTGGCACGCCCGGAAATCCCTGCTCGCTGGCACGCCCGGATATCCCTGCTCGCTGGCACGCCCGGATATCCCTGCTCGCTGGCACGCCCGGAAACCCCTGCTCTCTGGCACGCCCGGAAACCCCTGCTCGCTGGCACGCCCGGAAATCCCTGCTCGCTGAGACGCCCGGAAATCCCTGCTCGCTGGCACGCCCGGAAATCCCTGCTCGCTGGCACGCCCGGAAATCCGTGCTCGCTGAGACGCCCGGAAATCCCTGCTCGCTGGCACGCCCGGAAATCCCTGCTCGCTGAGACGCCCAGAAATCCCTGCTCGCTGGCACGCCCGGAAATCCCTGCTCGCTGGCACGCCCGGAAATCCCTGCTCGCTGGCACGCCCGAAAATCTCTGCTCTCTGGCACGCCCGGAAATCCCTGCTCGCTGGCATGCCCGGAAATCCCTGCTCGCTGGCACGCCCGGAAATCCCTGCTCGCCGGCACGCCCGGAAATCCCTGCTCGCCGGCACGCCCGGAAATCCCTGCTCGCCGGCACGCCCGGAAATCCCTGCTCGCTGGCACGCCCGGAAATCCCTGCTCGCTGGCACGCCCGGAAATCCCTGCTCGCTGGCACGCCCGGAAATCCCTGCTCGCTGGCACGCCCGGAAATCCCTGCTCGCTGAAACGCCCGGAAATCCCTGCTCGCTGACACGCCCGGAAAGGGGAAAACACAAAAACAGGTTTTTATTACAGTTTTGCAAACACAGTTCGATGCAATAATACACTGTTACTGGATCGAAGAGCTAACTCTCTTGGACCCTTAGGTGACCATGATCATCGTTTAGGGACCGTAGGACCTGGTAATGCAATCTTCTAGGCAGGGCTAGTTTTCTCCTCTCATGGTTGTTGTGATAGGGAATGACTCGATAGAGGAGGTCATGGTCTATTTGGAACTTGTCCCATTCCAAATAGGGACAGGCAGGATGACATCACCAGATAGCAGGAGACTGATAAGAGAATAGCGAATTGGGCTCAGGTGAGAGACAGCCGATGATCCTCTTGTGATTGGTCATCGTGCGGCGCACGAGTGTAGGTGGCGGGCGAAGCAGGATCACCTATCGACGTGGACGCAAGAACGCGCCGGGGACGCGCCTCCGTTACGTGATGCGTCCGAGGGGTGGAGCTTAGCGGCGATCCTCACAAATGGTACATTAGTAAAAAATATGATCCATAATTTGTACATAATATTTTCAGAAAGTGTGTTAGTTCCAATCGATGTTTAGTCCGGTGGGAACCAGAGTGGAGAACGTGACAATCCGGAACATCTCTCTTTGGCTGAGAATATTCTGGCGATCGCCTCTTATAATGGGGTAGGGAGCATGTCCAGTCCCACTGCAGGTCAGTGTTTGTAAATCCCTCTGCGGACATTCTGAGCAATGTCTATCTCAGTGATTCCCAGACTTTTTTGTTTGGAGGAACCCTTGAAGTGTTTTGAAAAATCTCGGGGAACCCCTATCTGGCTGACACATATTAGGTTCATTTCATACCTCCCTCTCCCCCTCTAGTTCCCACGCGCTACCCATGTATTTCTCTCCCCTCCGTCTCACTAACTCTCCCCCCTCCCACCTCGCATGTATTTATCTCCCCTGCGTCTCACTCTTACTCCCTCTTTTCCTCACTCACTCCCCCCTCTCGCCTCTCACTCGCCCCTACCTTCCATCAATTACCCCACTCTCACTCAATCTCCCCCACAAAATACATACCAAAAAACACCACCACCTAAATACATATAACCCCACCCCGCAATTCATAATAAAGATACCTCGGCCAATACATATTAAAAAGACCCCCGCTGCCCCAATACATTTTAAAAAGACCCCCACCACCCCAATACATATTTAAACAATTGAGCTGCACAGGTAAAATCCCCATCCTCGTATCTCCCCCAGCACCCCTCATCATCATCTTCATATAGCATATGCATCTCACATCTCCCTCCCCCTCCCTGTATCTCACATCCTCCCCCCCTCAACCCCCTGTAGCTCACTTCTACATCCCCCCCACATATGCCTACCTCAGGCGGGGCGGGCAGGAGGCGACAGCGGAAGGCATCGAGCAGGAGGGGGCAGGGGGCAGGATGTGGAGGTGGGCTAGAACAAGCACGCTCGCTCTAGCTAGCAGCAGGCACCAGAAGTGCCGCACTGCTAGAGCGCCCTCTCGCAGTCCTATGACCGGCCTCTGGGGCGAGGGGGAGTGATAGGGAGAGCCGGGTGGGGCCGTCACGGGCTGCTCAGTGAGCGGAACCCCAGGGACCACACCACGGAACCCCAGGGACCACTCCACGGAACCCCAGGGACCACACCACGGAACCCCAGGGACCACTCCACGGAACCCCAGGGACCACACCACGGAACCCCAGGGACCACTCCTCGGAACCCCAGGGACCACTCCTCGGAACCCCAGGGACCACTCCTCGGAACCCCAGGGACCACACCACGGAACCCCAGGGACCACACCACGGAACCCCTGGGACCACTCCACGGAACCCCAGGGACCACTCCTCGGAACCCCAGGGACCACTCCTCGGAACCCCAGGGACCACTCCTCGGAACCCCAGGGACCACTCCTCGGAACCCCAGGGACCACTCCACGGAATCCCAGGGACCACTCCTCGGAACCCCTGGTTGAGAATCACTGGCCTGGACACTGGGAATGTTGGTTCTTTTCCCATTATAGACCTGACATGCTCCATTATTCGGAGTCTTATTGTTCGTCCGATGTATTGTATGTATCGATGTATTTTTGCCGCATCCGCATCTTAGGACATAAATCACACATTTCGCGTTACACGTAATAAATGATTTTATCTTGTGTCTACTTTATATCACGACTGGTGTTACGTGTTTTATCGGTTTGGCAAAAATACAACCACTACAGTAGCCACACTTCTGGGAACCTAGAAGTGGTGAAACCCCCTAGTTGGAGGCGCTTGTGAAACATAGAGGCTGGAGACATAGAGGCTGGAGACATAGAGGCTGGAGACATAGAGGCTGGAGACGTAGAGGCTGGAGACGTAGAGGCTGGAGACGTAGAGGCTGGAGACGTAGAGGCTGGAGACGTAGAGGCTGGAGACGTGGAGGCTGGAGACGTGGAGGCTGGTGACGTAGAGGCTGGTGACGTAGAGGCTGGAGACGTAGAGGCTGGTGACGTAGAGGCTGGAGACGTAGACGTAGAGGCTGGAGACGTAGACGTAGAGGCTGGAGACGTAGACGTAGAGGCTGGTGACGTAGACATAGAGGCTGGAGACGTAGAGGCTGGTGATGTAGAGGCTGGAGACGTAGACGTAGAGGCTGGAGACGTAGACATAGAGGCTGGTGACGTAGACATAGAGGCTGGACGTGTGTGTTCACAGGGTTCTGGCTTTGTTGAAAACATATCTTGTTTTTTTATAAACAATGGGGGTAAGATCTTTATCAAGTTTCAAGATATCCCGTGCTTGTTAATGATGGACTTGATCTCATTAGCATGTCTGCTGTGTTGAGTAATGAATGCTAGCGGCATTTCTCTGTCTTCTTTGGGATTGCCCGCGAGTAAATCAGCGCGCTTAGCGAAAAAAGCATTATCAAAAGCATTTTGAATATCAGTCTTCTTCTACCCTCTGTAGGAATCTGGCAGCAAGTTCCACGGATTGTTCCACAAACAGTTCCATGATTGAACAAACTCTTCTTAATCTTAAAAATTGTCCCTTTGGGATCCATTGAATGATAGATTTGGGAGCCATTGAATGAAAGATTTCGGGATCCATTGAATGAAAGATTTTGGGATCCATTGAATGAAAGATTTGGGATCCATTGAATGAAAGATTTTGGGATCCATTGAATGAAAGATTTTGGGATCCATTGAATGAAAGATTTGGGATCCATTGAATGAAAGATTTTGGGATCCATTGAATGAAAGATTTTGAGATCAATTGAATGAAAGATTTTGGGATCCATTGAATGAAAGATTTGGTATCCATTGAATGAAAGATTTTGGGATCCATTGAATGAAAGATTTTGGGATCCATTGAATGAAAGATTTTGGGATCCATTGAATGAAAGATTTGGGATCCATTGAATGAAAGATTTTGGGATCCATTGAATGAAAGATTTTGAGATCAATTGAATGAAAGATTTTGGGATCCATTGAATGAAAGATTTGGTATCCATTGAATGAAAGATTTTGGGATCCATTGAATGAAAGATTTTGGGATCCATTGAATGAAAGATTTTGGGATGGGCACTGGTACCTGTAGCTTTGAGGAAGGAATTCCTTGAGTTTGTCTTGCGGAAGACGTCTGTCTGGATGGAATTGTCTATGTCAATGAAAACATTGTGTCTAAATAATCGTTGTGATGCGCATGAGAAACAGATGTACATTTTAAATTGTAATTATTACAATTTAGCAACTCCACACATTTATCCAAAAGGGTAGTGCCCCCTTCCCAAATAAGGAACAGGTCGTCGGTGAACCTGCAGTAAAATGTAATGTTCTGACCATAGATCTTGGTGCCACCATGAATGTGAGTGTTTTCCCAAAATCCCATGACTAAGTTTGCATGTGAAGGTGCGAATGACACAGCCCACAGCGGCGCCCACAGCGGCGCCCACAGCGGCGCCGTGTAACTGAGTAATATTGGGTGTGGAATAAAAAGATAATTGTGTGTACGCTGGAATAAGAGTCAGTGATTCAGGCGTATGGACCAGTCTAGTCTTTGTGCTTCGATATTAGGTCAGCCCGGCTTCTCACCCCAGTAAGTGTTGTGTACGAGACGTGAGTTTACCCTGTCTTCGGGATTTAGGCGTTTGGGTGCAGGCCGGTCACCCTCTTGTCCCCTCTGTCTTTCAGGTCCGGTGTGTGCCGGAGTGGTTGGGCTGAAGATGCCACGGTACTGTCTGTTTGGGGACACGGTGAACACAGCGTCACGTATGGAGTCTAATGGAGAAGGTACAGACACCAACCAGGGAGAGAGAGAAGTGGAGGAGGCAGCGAGAAAAGTGGGGGAGTGGGAGTGGGAGTGGGAGTGGAGACTGGGCTAACACTCGCTTGCAGCGGATACAGGGAGTGGGAGTGGAGGAGGCAGGGAGACAAGTGGGGGAGTGGGCATGAAAACTGAGCTATCACTCGCCTACAGAGGATACAGGGAGTGGGAGTGGAGGAGGCAGGGAGACAAGTGGGGGAGTGGGAGTGGAGACTGGGCTAACACTCGCCTACAGAGGATACAGGGAGTGGGAGTGGAGGAGGCAGGGAGACAAGTGGGGGAGTGGGAGTGGGCGTGGAGACTGAGCTATCACTCGCCTACAGAGGAGACAGGGAGTGGGAGTGGAGGAGGCAGCGAGAAAAGTGGGGGAGTGGGCATGAAGACTGAGCTATCACTCGCCTACAGAGGATACAGGGAGTGGGAGTGGAGGAGGCAGGGAGACAAGTGGGGGAGTGGGCATGAAGACTGAGCTATCACTCGCCTACAGAGGAGACAGGGAGTGGGAGTGGAGGAGGCAGGGAGACAAGTGGGGGAGTGGGAGTGGGCGTGGAGACTGAGCTATCACTAAAATACAGAGGAGAGGGGGAGTGGGAGTGGAGGAGGCAGGGAGACAAGTGGGGGATTGGGCATGGAGACTGAGCTATCCCTCGCCTACAAAGGATACAGGGAGTGGGAGTGGAGGAGGCAGGGAGACAAGTGGGGGAGTGGGCGTGGAGACTGAGCTATCACTCGCCTACAGAGGCGACAGGGAGTGGGAGTGGAGGAGGCAGGGAGACAAGTGGGGGAGTGGGCGTGGAGACAGAGCTATCACTCGCCTACAGAGGAGACATGGAGTGGGAGTGGAGGAGGCAGGGAGACAAGTGGGGGAGTGGGCGTGGAGACTGAGCTATCCCTCGCCTACAAAGGATACAGGGAGTGGGAGTGGAGGAGGCAGGGAGACATGTGGGGGAGTGGGCATGGAGACTGAGCTATCCCTTGCCTACAAAGGATACAGGGAGTGGGAGTGGAGGAGGCAGGGAGACAAGTGGGGGAGTGGGCGTGGAGACTGAGCTATCACTCATCTACAGAGGAGACAGGGAGTGGGAGTGGAGAAGGCAGGGAGACAAGTGGGGGAGTGGGAGTGGGTGTGGAGATCCCTCGTCTCTCACTCACCATCTTCCTCTCTCCCTCACACACCAACTTCCTCTCTCCATCACTCCCCCTCACTCACTCTCTCCCTCTCTCCGTCTTCCTCTCGTCCTCACTCTCTCCTCACCATCTTCCTCTCCCCCTCTCACCGTCTCCCTCTCTCCCTCTCACCGTCTCCCTCTCTCCCTCTCACCGTCTCAATCTCTCCCTCTCACCGTATTCCTCTCTCCCTCTCACCGTCTTCCTCTCTCCCTCTCACCGTCTCCCTCTCTCCCTCTCACCGTCTCCCTCTCTCCCTCTCACCGTCTCCCTCTCACCGTCTCCCTCTCCCTCTCCCCGTCTCCCTCTCCCTCTCCCCCTCTCACCATCTCCCTCTCCCCGGCTCCCCCTGTCCCTCTCCCCCTCTCACCGTCTAACTCTCCCCCTCTCACCGTCTCCCTCTCCCCCTCTCACCATTTCCCTCTCACCGTCTCCCTCTCCCCCTCTCACCGTCTCCCTCTCCCCCTCTCACCGTCTCCCTCTCCCCCTCTCACCGTCTCCCTCTCCCCCTCTCACCGTCTCCCTCTCACCATCTCCCTCTCCCCCTCTCACTGTCTCCCTCTCTCCCTCTCCCCCTCTCACTGTCTTCCTCTTACCGTCTCCCTCTCTCTCCCTCTCCCCCTCTCACTGTCTTCCTCATACTGTCTCCCTCTCTCCCCCTCTCACCGTCTCCCTCTCATCGTCTCCCTCTCACCGTCTCCCTCTCACCATCTCCACACTCACCATCTCCCCTCTCACCGTCTCCCCTCTCACCGTCTCCCCTCTCACCGTCTCCCCTCTCACGTCTCCCTCTCACCGTCTCTCTCTCTCCCTCTCACCGTCTCTCTCTCACCGTCTCTCTCTCCCTCTCACTGTCTCTCTCTCTCCCTCTCACCGTCTCTCTCTCTCACCGTCTCCCTCTCACCGTCTCCCTCTCACCGTCTCCCTCTCACCGTCCCCCTCTCACCGTCTCCCCTCTCACCGTCTTCCTCTCTCACCGTCTTCCTCTCTCCCTCTCACCGTCTCCCTCTCCCCCTCTCACGTCTCCCTCTCACCGTCTCTCTCTCTCCCTCTCACCGTCTCTCTCTCTCCCTCTCACTGGCTCCCTCTCACCGTTTCCCTCTCCCCCTTTCAACATCTCCCTCTCACCGTCTCCCTCTCCCTCCGTCTCCATCTCTCCCTCTCTCCGTCTCCATCTCTCCCTCTCACCGTCTCCCTCTCTGCCTCTCATCGTCTCCCTCTCACCCTCTCCCCTTTCACCGTCTCCCTCTCCCCCTCTCACCGTCTCCCTCTCACCATATTCCTCTCTCCCTCTCACTGTCTCTCTCTCTCCATCTCACCGGCTCCCTCTCACCAGCTCCCTCTCACCGTCTCCCTCTCTCCCTCTCACTGTCCCCCTCTCCCCGTCTCCCTCTCTCCCTCTCACCGTCCCCCTCTCCCCCTCTCCCTCTCACCGTCTCCCTCTCTCACCGTCTCCCTCTCTCCCTCTCTCACCGTCTCCCTCTCTCCCTCTCTCACCGTCTCCCTCTCTCACCGTCTCCCTCTCTCCCTCTCTCACCATCTCCCTCTCTCCCTCTCTCACCATCTCCCTCTCTCCCTCTCACTGTCCCCCTCTCCCCCTCTCCCCGTCTCCCTCTCTCCCTCTTTCCTTCTCACCGTCTCCCTCTCTCCCTCTCTCACCATCTCCCTCTCTCCCTCTCTCACCATCTCCCTCTCTCCCTCTCACCGTCCCCCTCTCCCCCTCTCCCCGTCTCCCTCTCCCCCTCTCCCCGTCTCCCTCTCTCCCTCTTTCCTTCTCACCGTCTCCCACTTTCCTTCTCACCGTCTCCCTCTCACTGTCCCCCTCTCTCCCGTCTCATTGTCCCCCTCTCACTGTCTCCCTCTCCCCGTCTTCCTCTCTCCCTCTTTCCTTCTCACCGTCTCCCTCTTTCCTTCTCACCGTCTCCCTCTCACTGTCCCCCTCTCTCCCGTCTCACTGTCCCCCTCTCACTGACTCCCTCTCCCCCTCTCCCTCTTCTCCTCTCACCGTCTCCCTCTCCCCCTCTCACCGTCTCCCTCTCCCCCTCTCACCGTCTCCCTCTCCCCCTTTCACCGTCTCCCTCTCCCCCTCTCACCGTCTCCCTCTCACCCTCTCACCGTCTCACCGTCTCTCTATCTCCCTCTCACCGGCTCCCTCTCACCGTCTCCCTCTCTCCCTCTCACAGTCCCCCTCTCCCCGTCTCCTTCTCTCCCTCTCACCGTCCCCCTCTCCCCCTCTCCCTCTCACCGTCTCCCTCTCTCACCGTCTCCCTCTCTCCCTCTCTCACCGTCTCCCTCTCTCCCTCTCTCCCTCTCTCACCGTCTCCCTCTCTCCCTCTCTCACCGTCTCCCTCTCTCCCTCTCTCACCGTCTCCCTCTCTCCCTCTCTCACCGTCTCCCTCTCTCCCTCTCTCACCATCTCCCTCTCTCCCTCTCACCGTCCCCCTCTCCCCCTCTCCCCGTCTCCCTCTCTCCCTCTTTCCTTCTCACCGTCTCCCTCTTTCCTTCTCACCGTCTCCCTCTCACTGTCCCCCTCTCTCCCGTCTCACTGTCCCCCTCTCACTGTCTCCCTCTCCCCGTCTTCCTCTCTCCTTCTCACCGTCTCTCTCTCTCCCTCTCACCGTCTCCCTCTCACCGTCTCCCTCTCACCGTCTCCTGTCCCCCTCTCCCTCTTCTCCTCTCACCGTCTCCCTCTCCCCCTCCCCCTCTCACCGTCTCCCTCTCCCCCTCTCACCGTCTCCCTCTCCCCCTCTCACCGTCCCCCTCTCCCCCTCTCACCGTCTCCCTCTCATCGTCTCCCTCTCTCCCTCTCTCCCTCTCTCCCTCTCACCGTCCCCTTCTCCCCCTCTCACCATCTCCCTCTCTCGCTCTCACCGTCCCCCTCTTCTCCTCTCACTGTCTCCCTCTCACCGTACCCCTCTCCCCCTCTCTCCGTCTCCATCTCTCCCTCTCACCGTCTCCCTCTCTGCCTCTCATCGTCTCCCTCTCTCCCTCTCACCGTCCCCCTCTCACCCTCTCACCATCTACCTCTCACCGTCCCCCTCTCCCCCTCTCACCATCTCCCTCTCACCGTCCCCCTCTCCGTCTCCCTCTCTCACCGTCTCCCTCTCTCCCTCTCTCACCATCTCCCTCTCTCCCTCTCTCACCGTCTCCCTCTCTCACCATCTCCCTCTATCCCTCTCTCACCATCTCCCTCTCTCCCTCTCACCGTCCCCCTCTCCCCCTCTCCCCGTCTCCCTCTTTCCTTCTCACCGTCTCCCTCTCCCCCTCACCGTCTCCCTCTCACCGTCCCCCTCTCTTCGTCTCCCTCTCTCCCTCTCTCATCGTCTCCCTCTCTCACCGTCTCCCTCTCTCCCTCTCTCACCATCTCCCTCTCTCCCTCTCTCACCGTCTCCCTCTCTCACCATCTCCCTCTCTCCCTCTCTCACCAACTCCCTCTCTCCCCCTCACCGTCCCCCTCTCCCCCTCTCCCCGTCTCCCTCTCTCCCTCTTTCCTTCTCACCGTCTCCCACTTTCCTTCTCACCGTCTCCCTCTCACTGTCCCCCTCTCTCCCGTCTCATTGTCCCCCTCTCACTGTCTCCCTCTCCCCGTCTTCCTCTCTCCCTCTTTCCTTCTCACCGTCTCCCTCTTTCCTTCTCACCGTCTCCCTCTCACTGTCCCCCTCTCTCCCGTCTCACTGTCCCCCTCTCACTGACTCCCTCTCCCCCTCTCCCTCTTCTCCTCTCACCGTCTCCCTCTCCCCCTCTCACCGTCTCCCTCTCCCCCTCTCACCGTCTCCCTCTCCCCCTTTCACCGTCTCCCTCTCCCCCTCTCACCGTCTCCCTCTCACCCTCTCACCGTCTCACCGTCTCTCTATCTCCCTCTCACCGGCTCCCTCTCACCGTCTCCCTCTCTCCCTCTCACAGTCCCCCTCTCCCCGTCTCCTTCTCTCCCTCTCACCGTCCCCCTCTCCCCCTCTCCCTCTCACCGTCTCCCTCTCTCACCGTCTCCCTCTCTCCCTCTCTCACCGTCTCCCTCTCTCCCTCTCTCCCTCTCTCACCGTCTCCCTCTCTCCCTCTCTCACCGTCTCCCTCTCTCCCTCTCTCACCGTCTCCCTCTCTCCCTCTCTCACCGTCTCCCTCTCTCCCTCTCTCACCATCTCCCTCTCTCCCTCTCACCGTCCCCCTCTCCCCCTCTCCCCGTCTCCCTCTCTCCCTCTTTCCTTCTCACCGTCTCCCTCTTTCCTTCTCACCGTCTCCCTCTCACTGTCCCCCTCTCTCCCGTCTCACTGTCCCCCTCTCACTGTCTCCCTCTCCCCGTCTTCCTCTCTCCTTCTCACCGTCTCTCTCTCTCCCTCTCACCGTCTCCCTCTCACCGTCTCCCTCTCACCGTCTCCTGTCCCCCTCTCCCTCTTCTCCTCTCACCGTCTCCCTCTCCCCCTCCCCCTCTCACCGTCTCCCTCTCCCCCTCTCACCGTCTCCCTCTCCCCCTCTCACCGTCCCCCTCTCCCCCTCTCACCGTCTCCCTCTCATCGTCTCCCTCTCTCCCTCTCTCCCTCTCTCCCTCTCACCGTCCCCTTCTCCCCCCTCTCACCATCTCCCTCTCTCGCTCTCACCGTCCCCCTCTTCTCCTCTCACTGTCTCCCTCTCACCGTACCCCTCTCCCCCTCTCTCCGTCTCCATCTCTCCCTCTCACCGTCTCCCTCTCTGCCTCTCATCGTCTCCCTCTCTCCCTCTCACCGTCCCCCTCTCACCCTCTCACCATCTACCTCTCACCGTCCCCCTCTCCCCCTCTCACCATCTCCCTCTCACCGTCCCCCTCTCCGTCTCCCTCTTTCACCGTCTCCCTCTCTCCCTCTCTCACCATCTCCCTCTCTCCCTCTCTCACCGTCTCCCTCTCTCACCATCTCCCTCTATCCCTCTCTCACCATCTCCCTCTCTCCCTCTCACCGTCCCCCTCTCCCCCTCTCCCCGTCTCCCTCTTTCCTTCTCACCGTCTCCCTCTCCCCTCACCGTCTCCCTCTCACCGTCCCCCTCTCTTCGTCTCCCTCTCTCCCTCTCTCATCGTCTCCCTCTCTCACCGTCTCCCTCTCTCCCTCTCTCACCATCTCCCTCTCTCCCTCTCTCACCGTCTCCCTCTCTCACCATCTCCCTCTCTCCCTCTCTCACCAACTCCCTCTCTCCCCCTCACCGTCTCCCTTCTCACCGTCTCCCTCTCTCCCTCTCACTGTCTCCCTCTCACCGTCTCCCTCTCACCATCTCCCTCTCACCATCTCCCTCTCACTGTCTCCCTCTCACCGTCTCCCTCTCACTGTCTCCCTCTCTCTCCCTCTCACCGTCTCCCTCTCTCCCTCTCTCTGTCTCCCTCTCTCTGTCTCCCTCTCTCTGTCTCCCTCTCACGTCTCCCTCTCACCGTCTCCCTCTCACCGTCTCCCTCTCACCGTCTCCCTCTCACTGTCTCCCTCTCTCCCCCTCTCTCCCTCTCACTGTCTCCCTCTCTCTCTCACCGTTTCCCCCTCTCTCACCGTCTTCCTCTCTCCCTCTCACCGTCTCCCTCTCTCACCCTCTCACCGTCTCCCTCTCCCACCCTCTCACCGTCTCCCTCTCTCCCCGTCTCCCTCTCTCTATCTCCCTCTCTCCCTCTCACCGTCTCCCTCTCTCCCCCTCTCCCTCTCACCGTCTCCCTCTCACTGTCTCCCTCTCTCTCTCTCTCACCGTCTCCCTCTCTCACCATCTCCCTCTCTCCCTCTCTCACCCTCTCCCCCTCTCCCCGTCCCCCTCTCCCCCTCTCCCCGTCTCCCTCTCTCCCTCTTTCCTTCTCACCGTCTCCCACTTTCCTTCTCACCGTCTCCCTCTCACTGTCCCCCTCTCTCCCGTCTCATTGTCCCCCTCTCACTGTCTCCCTCTCCCCGTCTTCCTCTCTCCCTCTTTCCTTCTCACCGTCTCCCTCTTTCCTTCTCACCGTCTCCCTCTCACTGTCCCCCTCTCTCCCGTCTCACTGTCCCCCTCTCACTGACTCCCTCTCCCCCTCTCCCTCTTCTCCTCTCACCGTCTCCCTCTCCCCCTCTCACCCGTCTCCCTCTCCCCCTCTCACCGTCTCCCTCTCCCCCTTTCACCGTCTCCCTCTCCCCCTCTCACCGTCTCCCTCTCACCCTCTCACCGTCTCACCGTCTCTCTATCTCCCTCTCACCGGCTCCCTCTCACCGTCTCCCTCTCTCCCTCTCACAGTCCCCCTCTCCCCGTCTCCTTCTCTCCCTCTCACCGTCCCCCTCTCCCCCTCTCCCTCTCACCGTCTCCCTCTCTCACCGTCTCCCTCTCTCCCTCTCTCACCGTCTCCCTCTCTCCCTCTCTCCCTCTCTCACCGTCTCCCTCTCTCCCTCTCTCACCGTCTCCCTCTCTCCCTCTCTCACCGTCTCCCTCTCTCCCTCTCTCACCGTCTCCCTCTCTCCCTCTCTCACCATCTCCCTCTCTCCCTCTCACCGTCCCCCTCTCCCCCTCTCCCCGTCTCCCTCTCTCCCTCTTTCCTTCTCACCGTCTCCCTCTTTCCTTCTCACCGTCTCCCTCTCACTGTCCCCCTCTCTCCCGTCTCACTGTCCCCCCTCTCACTGTCTCCCTCTCCCCGTCTTCCTCTCTCCTTCTCACCGTCTCTCTCTCTCCTCTCTCACCGTCTCCCTCTCACCGTCTCCCTCTCACCGTCTCCTGTCCCCCTCTCCCTCTTCTCCTCTCACCGTCTCCCTCTCCCCCTCCCCCTCTCACCGTCTCCCTCTCCCCCTCTCACCGTCTCCCTCTCCCCCTCTCACCGTCCCCCTCTCCCCCTCTCACCGTCTCCCTCTCATCGTCTCCCTCTCTCCCTCTCTCCCTCTCTCCCTCTCACCGTCCCCTTCTCCCCCTCTCACCATCTCCCTCTCTCGCTCTCACCGTCCCCCTCTTCTCCTCTCACTGTCTCCCTCTCACCGTACCCCCTCTCCCCCTCTCTCCGTCTCCATCTCTCCCTCTCACCGTCTCCCTCTCTGCCTCTCATCGTCTCCCTCTCTCCCTCTCACCGTCCCCCTCTCACCCTCTCACCATCTACCTCTCACCGTCCCCCTCTCCCCCTCTCACCATCTCCCTCTCACCGTCCCCCTCTCCGTCTCCCTCTCTCACCGTCTCCCTCTCTCCCTCTCTCACCATCTCCCTCTCTCCCTCTCTCACCGTCTCCCTCTCTCACCATCTCCCTCTATCCCTCTCTCACCATCTCCCTCTCTCCCTCTCACCGTCCCCCTCTCCCCCTCTCCCCGTCTCCCTCTTTCCTTCTCACCGTCTCCCTCTCCCCCTCACCGTCTCCCTCTCACCGTCCCCCTCTCTTCGTCTCCCTCTCTCCCTCTCTCATCGTCTCCCTCTCTCACCGTCTCCCTCTCTCCCTCTCTCACCATCTCCCTCTCTCCCTCTCTCACCGTCTCCCTCTCTCACCATCTCCCTCTCTCCCTCTCTCACCAACTCCCTCTCTCCCCCTCACCGTCTCCCTTCTCACCGTCTCCCTCTCTCCCTCTCACTGTCTCCCTCTCACCGTCTCCCTCTCACCATCTCCCTCTCACCATCTCCCTCTCACTGTCTCCCTCTCACCGTCTCCCTCTCACTGTCTCCCTCTCTCTCCCTCTCACCGTCTCCCTCTCTCCCTCTCTCTGTCTCCCTCTCTCTGTCTCCCTCTCTCTGTCTCCCTCTCACGTCTCCCTCTCACCGTCTCCCTCTCACCGTCTCCCTCTCACCGTCTCCCTCTCACTGTCTCCCTCTCTCCCCCTCTCTCCCTCTCACTGTCTCCCTCTCTCTCTCACCGTTTCCCCCTCTCTCACCGTCTTCCTCTCTCCCTCTCACCGTCTCCCTCTCTCACCCTCTCACCGTCTCCCTCTCCCACCCTCTCACCGTCTCCCTCTCTCCCCGTCTCCCTCTCTCTATCTCCCTCTCTCCCTCTCACCGTCTCCCTCTCTCCCCCTCTCCCTCTCACCGTCTCCCTCTCACTGTCTCCCTCTCTCTCTCTCTCACTGTCTCCCTCTCACTGTCTCCCTCTCACCGTCTCCCTCTCCCCCTCTCACCGTCTCCCTCTTACCGTCTCCCTCTCACTGTCTCCCTCTCTCTCTCTCTCTCTCACTGTCTCCCTCTCACTGTCTCCCTCTCACCGTCTCCCTCTCACTGTCTCTCTCTCTCTCTCTCTCTCTCTCTCTCTCTCTCTCACTGTCTCCCTCTCACTGTCTCCCTCTCACCGTCTCCCTCTCCCCCTCTCACCGTCTCCCTCTCTCACCGTCTCCCTCTCTCACCCTCTCTCCCCAGCTCTCAGGATTCACTTATCTTCCACCACCAAAGAGGTCCTGGATGAGTTTGGTGGTTTTGAGCTGGAGCTGCGAGGAGACATCGAGATGAAGGTAAAGGGGGGAAAGAGAGGATAAGTCAGGAGGGGGGAAAGAGAGGATAAGTGAGGAGGGGGAGGGAAAGAGAGGATAAGTGAGGAGGGGGAGGGAAAGAGAGGATAAGTGAGGAGGGGGAAAAGAGAGGATAAGTGAGGAGGGGGGGAAAGAGAGGATAAGTGAGGAGGGGGAGGGAAAGAGAGGATACGTCAGGAAGGGGGAAAGAGAGGATAAGTGAGGAGGGGGAGGGAAAGAGAGGATAAGTGAGGAGGGGGGGAAAGAGAGGATAAGTGGGAAGGGGAAGAGAGGATAAGTGAGGAGGGGAAGAGAGGATAAGTGAGGAGGGGAAGAGAGGATAAGTGAGGAGGGGAAGAGAGGATAAGTGAGGAGGGGAAGAGAGGATAAGTGAGGAGGGGAAGAGAGGATAAGTGAGGAGGGGAAGAGAGGATAAGTGAGGAGGGGAAGAGAGGATAAGTGAGGAGGGGAAGAGAGGATAAGTGAGGAGGGTGTTGCAGGGTACATGCAACTACACACGTGGGTTTCTTGACCAGGCTGTTTTATTTTGCCTTGAAAAATATACAGCACACAAAACAAAAATAGCTCTTTTTCAGCAACAAACGAAAATGGCTTTTCCTTCAGCAAACCAAACAAAACAGTTTCTCTTTAGCAGACAGTTTATATATATGCAGCTACCCTTCTTCTATGCAGGGGACAGACAGTTCACAGTTTCACTACTTTGCTACTCAGACCTTGTTTTCAGGAATCACTTTAGCAGCTTACTCCTCTCTCATCAACAGCCGGCTCCATGTGTCTACAACCTGGGTTTTAACACACCTTGATTAGGCAGCTGGGATCCAACTAATTGTCCTGAGGTTCCCAGCTGAAGTTTAACCTAGTCAGTGCTGCACTGCAGACTAGACATAGGTTTTCCAGGCATATAACTGGTGGCTTTTATTTACCCTGTCACATTCCTCCCCTGTTAGTGTGTGGCTGGGGCTACGCACGGCTGAAGCCCGACCATCGACCCCTTCTCTAGAAAAGAAGTCAGCATTTGCGTTCTCTTTTCCCGGCCTATGCTGAATCTCAAATGAGAAGGGTTGGAGGGCCATATACCACCTAGTCAATCTAGCATTGGAATCCTTCATGCTATTTAACCATTTCAGTGGAGCATGATCCGTCACCAAAGTAAAATGGACTCCTGCCAGGTAATGCCTCAAAGCCTCGATTGCCCACTTTACTGCAAGGCACCCTTTCTCAATCACTGAGTAATTTTTTTCCCTTGGGAACAATTTCCTACTCAGGAAAAGGATAGGATGTTCAACTCCCTCAAACTGTTGTGACAACACTGCCCCTAGCCCTATCTCTGATGCATCTGTTTGCACTATAAAAGGGCTGTTGAAGTCTGGGCTTCCAAGGATGGGACCCTCTGATAGACACCTTTTTATGTCCTCAAATGCTCTCTGACAATCCCTTGACCACACCACTTGTGTAGGGGCACACTTTTTTGTGAGGTCCGTTAAAGGGGCTGCCACTTCCGAATAGTTGGGGATGAACCTCCGGTAGTACCCTGCTAAACCCAGCAGAGAGCGTACCTGCGTTTTTGTTTGGGGGGTCGGAACTTCTTTCAGGGCAGCTACCTTGTCGGCTAGTGGCCTTACTTTTCCACCTCCCACTGCATACCCTAAATATTTGGTTTCCGCTTTACCCAAGGCACATTTCTTAGGGTTGGCTGTGAGCCCTGCCTCTCTTAGAGATTTGAGGACCGCTTTCAGCCTATTTAAATGAGCCCACCAGTGTTTACTATAAATGATAATGTCATCTAGGTATGCTGCAGCATAAGTCCTATGGGGCCTCAGTACCTTATCCATGAGTCTCTGAAATGTGGCTGGGGCTCCATGCAGTCCAAATGGCATTGTCACAAACTGGTATAAACCCATGGGAGTGGCAAAGGCTGTTTTGCATTTGGACTTTTCCTCTAAGGGTATTTGCCAGTATCCTTTTGTCAAGTCCAACGTGGATATATATTCCGCGTTACCAAGGGCGTCAATTAATTCGTGCACCCTTGGCATCGGATATGTGTCAAACTTGGATACCGCATTGATCTTTCGGAGGTCCACACAAAATCTTACCTTCCCATCGGGTTTAAGGACCATAACTAGTGGACTACACCACTTACTGCATGATTCCTCAATCACCCCTAAGTGTAACATTTCTTGTACCTCCTTCTCTACCAGAGCTCTATGACTTTCAGGCAACCTATAAGGACGGGAACGTACTTTTACCCCAGGTGCTGTCTCAATTGCATGGGAAATTAAGTTAGTTTGTCCTGGTAAGTCAGAAAAAACATCCTGGAATTGTGTAATTATTGCTAACAAGTCCCCTTTTTGTTCAGAGGACAACTGTTTACCCATTGGGATTTTATCGTCACTCACGATGTTCTCCCGGGGAGGCTGAGGACCCAAGTCCGTTTCCTCCTCCACCGGGTGGATGAATAGAGACCGCTGCATCTTCCAGGGTTTCAGCAAGTTCACATGGTAAATTTGTTTACCCTTCCTGGACCCTGGTTGAGCGATCTCGTAATCCACATCACCCGTACGGCGGAGTACTTCAAATGGGCCCTGCCATTTGGCCAGGAGTTTACTCTCGCAACTGGGTAACAATAACATCACCTGGTCTCCTGGGTGAAACACTCTCATGCGAGTATTCTGATTGTAATGTCTCTCCTGACTGTCCTGTGCTGATCTAAGATTCTCCCTGGCAAAATGGCCGACCACATCTAGGCGCTTCCTAAGGTCTAGTACATATTGCAGGGTATTCTTAGAAGGGGACTGCTGTTCCTCCCAGGACTCCTTTAGGAGGTCTAGGATACCCCGGGGTTGGCGGCCATAGAGCAATTCAAATGGAGAGAATCCCGTGGAGGCCTGAGGAACTTCCCGCACTGCAAACAGCAGAAAAGGGAGAAGTTCATCCCAGGCTCTTCTCTGAATCTACAAATTTCCTCAGCATCCCTTTTAGAGTTCGGTTAAATCTTTCCACCAATCCGTCAGTCTGTGGATGGTAGACCGATGTCCGAACAGACTTGACCTCTAGTAACTTTAAGACATCCTGCATCAGTTTAGCCATGAAATTTGTACCTTGGTCTGTCAACATAACCTGGGGAAGTCCAACCCGTGAGAACAGTTCCAACAACTTGTTGGCTACTTGCTTCGCTGTTGCTGTTCTCAGGGGGAACGCCTCAGGATACCTTGTTGCATAGTCCACTATTACAAGGATAAACCTGTGTCCTTTCGCAGAAGGTCCTAGAGGTCCTACCAAGTCTACCCCAATCCTCTCAAAGGGAACTGACACCAAGGATAGAGGAACCAAAGGGGCTGGTTTTTGTCCTTTTGGACTAGTTATCTGGCACTCCGGACATGCTGCACATAGCTTAGCAATATCACTATGCATCCCTGGCCAATAGAATCGGGATGAAATACGGTCCAATGTTTTATCCCTGCCCAGGTGACCAAGGGACAGTATGGGCTAGAGTGAACACAGATTTAACAAACGCCTTGGGAACCAATATCTGTCTGGTGACCTCCCCTGTTTGTGTCTGCCTATTCACCCTACATAGGATATCCTTTGATAGCTCAAAATGGGGGAATACTATTACCCCCTGTGCATCTAAAATCTGTTCATCAATTTTCACCACCTTGTCATACTGTCTAGCAAGGACTGGGTCTTCCCTTTGCTTCTGGCGAAAGTCAGGGAGGTACAGGTCTGGTAAATCTCCAGGGCCCATATCCCCCTCCCTTTGGCCATCCCCAGCCATCACTTGTGACCTCTGACTACTAGAATGGTCACCTTGAGACCCAGATTTCTGCAACAAGTCCTGTTTGTCCAAGCGTCTTTGCTTCCGAGTCTTTTGAACCCGGTGTCTACTGGGAAAAAGGTCTGCCGAGAAGGGGAACAGTATGCCAGGGTTCTCCTGAGCCCCAGAAGGAGGTTCCTCGTGAAAGACTGGGGCCATTAGGTCCGCAAAGAAAAGCCAGTCCCGACCGAGCACAACGGGGGCAGGTAGCCAAGGAGCGACTCCTACTTCGAGGTAGGCCTCCTGACCTTTTACCTGTAGCCGGATTTTGGCCGTCGGATAAGGTTTTACATCGCCGTGTATACATTCTATGCTCCATGGGGAGTCAAAAGAACACACGTTGGGTGGTAACAGTTCCTGGAGGACCAGAGTTTTCCCAGTGCCCGAATCTACAAGGGCCTGGACGGTTTTTCCCCCAATCAGGGCTGGAAGTAGCCAGGGCTTGTAATTTTCCCCAGAAAAAGCCGAGGCGACGGTTCTGCTGAATGAACAATCCATCAGTGGACAGTCCACATACCGGTTGCCTTGTTCTCCGCACGCAGAACATGGAGATGGTTCCCTCGCAGGAGGGGGCTGTGGATAGCGCTCCGCTGGACCGGTTACTGGAGACCAGGCATCTGGTGGGTCCTGTGGGCGACGTCCTCGGAAGTTCCTCTCACTTTGCGACGAGCCGACATCCGGAAGGAGATGAGGGTCTCTGCGGGGACCAGCATTTGGACTCTGTCCTTGCTGGAACGACTGCTCCTTCCTTTGGACTTGGCGGTTCCGTGACGGGCCGTAGGTTCCCCATTGATCCGACCTCCCTCTTTGGGCGTCCGCAAGTGCCGGTGGAGTCGGGTCCAGGACACTCTCCTGCTGCTCAGCCCCAAGGAAGTTCTCCACGAGTCGGACCGCCAAAGCTAGGGTTTCAGCAGCGTGGCGTTTTACCCAAGAGCGTGCGGGAGGGGTTATTACTTATAGAAATTGTTCCAAAACCACCTGCTCAAGAATTGCCTCCTTAGTGCACTCCTCGGGTTGTATCCAGCGTGTACACAAGTCCAATAATCGCTGAGCGAGGACCCGGGATCTCATCTTAGCGGTGTACTTCATGTTCCGGAACTGCTGCCGGTAAGTCTCTGGGGTCTGACCTAAGCGATCCAGTATGGCGGCTTTTACTTGGCGGTAGTCCATTGCCTGATCTGTAGGGAGGCCCTGATATGAGGCCTGGGCTTCACCTATGAGGAGCGGGGCCAAAGCAGTTGCCCAGCGATCTGCAGCCCAGCCCTGAGCTTCGGCGACTCTTTCAAATGTCAGTAAAAAAGCCTCTGGATCCTCATTCGGAGCTATTTTCCTCAGGAGTATCGGGGGTCTGCTGGCCAGTTCTGCACCGGCAGACCCTTGGAATTGGGTCAGCAGCTTGGCAATCCGCTTATCCTGTGCTGTCTGTAGTCTTTCATCTCTCTCCGCTTGCAGCCGGGCCTGCTCGCACAGAAACGCTTTCAACATTTCTTCCATTCTTGTGTGTGTGTGTGTGTGGCCCTTTAACTGCAGGAGCCTTTTGAAAAAAATCAAATCTCACTTCTTGACAACCATATGTTGCAGGGTACATGCAACTACACACGTCGGTTTCTTGACCAGGCTGTTTTATTTTGCCTTGAAAAATATACAGCACACAAAACAAAAATAGCTCTTTTTCAGCAACAAACGAAAATGGCTTTTCCTTCAGCAAACCGAACAAAACAGTTTCTCTTTAGCAGACAGTTTATATATATGCAGTTACCCTTTTTCTATGCAGGGGACAAACAGTTCACAGTTTCACTACTTTGCTACTCAGACCTTGTTTTCAGGAATCTCTTTACTTCTTACTCCTCTCTCATCAACAGCAAACTCCGTCTGTCTACAGCCTGGGTTTTAACACACCTTGATTAGGCAGCTGGGATCCAACTAATTGTCCTGAGATTCCCAGCTGAAGTTAACCTAGTCAGTGCTGCACTGCAGACTAGACATAGGTTTTCCAGGCATATAACTGGTGGCTTTTATTTACCCTGTCACAGAGGGGAAGAGAGGATAGTGATGCAGCGGCCGTTATTCATGTGCATCGTAATCCCGATTTGAAACCGCGAGATGAATTCCAGCCTCCCCGCACTAAGATTATTTTTGTTAAATAAATCATGACACGGGGTAATATGCCATGTGTATACACACACACACGCACACGCACACGCACACGCACACACACACACAGTGTAATATGTCATGTGCTGTTGTCTGAGGTTGTATTTACCTCATTTTTAGACCTGCTAAGGAACAGATGATTGTTATTATTCCCTGATATGTAAACCCATAGAATTCAAAGAGGGTGTACTTTCTTTTTCACACCGCTGTATATCTGGGGTGTGTCTCCTGCTTCTGTACTTTCACCTATAGCTGTATCTGGGTGTGTCTCCTGCTTCTGTACTTTCACCTATAGCTGTGTCTGGGGTGTGTCTCCTGCTTCTGTACTTTCACCTATAGCTGTATATGGGGTGTGTCTCCGGCCTCTGTACTTTCACCTATAGCTGTATCTGGGGTGTGTCTCCGGCCTTTGTACTTTCACCTATAGCTGTATCTGGGGTGTGTCTCCGGCCTCTGTACTGATACCTATAGCTGTATCTGGGGTGTGTCTCCGGCCTCTGTACTTTCACCTATAGCTGTATCTGGGGTGTGTCTCCGGCCTCTGTACTTTCACCTATAGCTGTATCTGGGGTGTGTCTCCGGCCTCTGTACTTTCACCTATAGCTGTATCTGGGGTGTGTCTCCGGCCTCTGTACTGATACCTATAGCTGTATCTGGGGTGTGTCTCCGGCCTCTGTACTTTCACCTATAGCTGTATCTGGGGTGTGTCTCCGGCCTCTGTACTGATACCTATAGCTACAGTATATCTGGCTTCTTTCACCTACTCCCGTGTCTCTCTCTCTTTCAGGGGAAGGGGAAGGTCAGGACGTTCTGGCTCCTGGGGGAACGCACAGAGGATGATATTATCTGAGCACCTTGCTGGCCCATACAGCTCTGTATCAGACCAGCTGTGTCCTGAGCTGCTCATTAGACTTATCTGGGAGGCTGCACTCACACTCCCAGAGCCCTTGCAGTGGGCACATCAATTCCTGATGACCGCTCGTTGGAACAGTGGCAGTTCTCATCTGGGATACCCGGTCTCCTGGGAGGACCATACTTAATACACCAGCTGGTCGAGGCAGCGGGCAGTTCTCATCTCGGATACCCGGTCTCCTGGGAGGACCATACTTAATACACCAGCTGGTCGAGGCAGCGGGCAGTTCTCATCTCGGATACCCGGTCTCCTGGAAGGACCTGTCTGAGTGGCACTTATACACGGTTGACCGAGAAGCTATTTCTCCAATCATCGGACATCGGACATCCCAACAACAGCGATGACCTGCAGCTTGTCCAGAGCCTGCCACGTCCTCGCCCACTGCAGGGGGCCAGTGCTATGCCCAGGCATCTCACACTGTATTATACCATGGGGGCGAGGAACACAACACCCACTGCAGGGCGGAGCTATGTGCAACCCAAACCCCATTCAGTGAGCAAGAGGACAGCAACGTCTCCTGCACCTGTAACCCTCCCTGTGCTCTGGCACCGACGGAAAGATGAGTCTGGAAGCATGGTTACCTCATAATACACCGCCCAGTGCCGAAAGACACCCAACAGCCTCGAAACTGAAAAGGGCTGTTAGGGTACATATGTACTAAGCCATGCTGGAAGGGCTTATGGAGTAGCATTGCTTAGTAAATATGGCCCATAATGATTTTGCATTCTACACTGAGTCGTGAAATCTCTGTGCTTATGATGCAGATGTGTGTGTTTAAGTCCTTATTCCAAAGCAGAAGACCCCAAACGCCTCTCCAAGCTGCACAGCGCGTGCCCTCAGGACAACCACCTTTTAAATACTCTATCTGTCCCAGGCATCTGTCTGGATTCCATCTCATCAGGACACAAACCTCTTATCTCTCCCGGGAACCGGATTCCATCTCATCAGGACACAAACCTCCCATCTCTCCCGGGAACCGGATTCCATCTCGTCAGGACACAAACCTCCCATCTCTCCCGGGAACCGGATTCCATCTCGTCAGGACACAAACCTCCCATCTCTCCCGGGAACCGGATTCCATCTCGTCAGGACACAAACCTCCCATCTCTCCCGGGAACCGGATTCCATCTCGTCAGGACACAAACCTCCCATCTCTCCCGGGAACCGGATTCCATCTCGTCAGGACACAAACCTCCCATCTTTCCCCGGGCGCCGGATTCCATCTCGTCAGGACACAAACCTCCCATCTTTCCCCGGGCGCCGGATTCCATCTCGTCAGGACACAAACCTCCCATCTCTCCCGGGAACCGGATTCCATCTCGTCAGGACACAAACCTCCCATCTCTCCCCGGGAACCGGATTCCATCTCGTCAGAACACAAACCTCCCATCTCTCCCGGGAACCAGATTCCATCTCGTCAGGACACAAACCTCCCATCTCTCCCGGGAACCGGATTCCATCTCGTCAGGACACAAACCTCCCATCTTTCCCCGGGCGCCGGATTCCATCTCGTCAGGACACAAACCTCCCATCTTTCCCCGGGCACCGGATTCCATCTCGTCAGGACACAAACCTCCCATCTCTCCCAGGAACCGGATTCCATCTCGTCAGGACACAAACCTCCCATCTCTCCCCGGGAACCGGATTCCATCTCGTCAGGACACAAACCTCCCATCTCTCCCGGGAACCGGATTCCATCTCGTCAGGACACAAACCTCCCATCTTTCCCCGGGCGCCGGATTCCATCTCGTCAGGACACAAACCTCCCATCTTTCCCCGGGCGCCGGATTCCATCTCGTCAGGACACAAACCTCCCATCTCTCCCGGGCGCCGGATTCCATCTCGTCAGGACACAAACCTCCCATCTCTCCCGGGCGCCGGATTCCATCTCGTCAGGACACAAACCTCCCATCTCTCCCGGGAACCGGATGCCATCTCGTCAGGACACAAACCTCCCATCTCTCCCGGGCGCCGGATTCCATCTCGTCAGGACACAAACCTCCCATCTCTCCCGGGTACCGGATTCCATCTCGTCAGGACACAAACCTCCCATCTCTCCCGGGAACCGGATTCCATCTCGTCAGGACACAAACCTCCCATCTCTCCCCGGGAACCGGATTCCATCTCGTCAGGACTGTGATGTGATGGTCGTTTCCTCTCAGGACATTGTTATTAGGCATTACCGTGATATCAGAAGCTGGTGAGGCATCTTGTGGTGTATAGATGGGTGAAGGTGTTGGGTAACATTGGGTTATTTTATTAAACCGCCACCATCACAAGGGTTAAATGCTCACGGTTTTGTAATGTTGAAAAGACCAATGGTTCAGCTCCCCCATTCGGGCTTCCCCGGGGCGGGCAGATGGTACTGTTACTTTTACTCTGCTGCTGTTAGTAATAACGAAACCCAGAAATGCCTCATTACAGAGAGTGCTGTTTACCAAAGACTTCCGAATACCGCAAGACGAGGGCAAAATAACTGCGCGGCAAAAAAAGTGTCATTAAAAACAGTCGTGCAGCATGCAGCCCAAGGTTAACCCATTCACTGCCAGAGGGGCCTGCGCAGAGCAGTATAATACCACTGAGCGCACTGCAGGCCCCTCAGGCAGCGAGGGGTTAAATCACTTTGCATTCTGTATTTGCCCCACAGAAGAATAAATACTTTTGGCAATAAAGTCATACAAGGGCAGCAGGTGTGTAAATAAATCAAGTACTTACTGTACCCCGGATACTGTGTCACTTCCAGCGGCATCGGCGCCCCATTCAGGGTTATCCATCAAAGTCCAAGGGGTGTCTTTATTGGGGGGGGGGCTTTCCCCTAACAAATTTGGAGCTGTTTTTGCAAAATGTAGACTGACAGTTATCCCCGTTATGAACGCTCCCGTTACACGGTATTCTGTAGCCACAGGGTATATGCTCGATATAAGTATGGCCAGATAGCTTAACTCAGCCCATTTTTCAAAGCACAAGTAGTCCTGTGATATTTTCTTAACTTTATTGGAAAGGCATAGAACATATACATGCACTTGTGGATGATATGGTGTGGTTAGAGAGTGCTTCTCTGGGTGGGGTACTTTGTAGTAGGGGGCAGGTAAAAACAGAATGGCCTTGCCAAGAGGTGTGCAGCAAGATGTACTCACTCAGCCAGTTCAGGATGGAAAAGGAAGTGAGGGGTTCCTGGGAGACAGGAATAGTCTCAGGACTAAACAATCTTGTCAACAGAGACAGGGGGGGGTTGGAATGACCCATTCTCAGCTAAGAGAACTGCGAGGTTGCTTGGGCAAACAAGACTACAGGCTGTGTAGAAAAAGGGACATGTAACAAATGTATCAGTTACACAGGCATGGTGAGTTTTCAGAGCAGAGAAGCATGCAACTAAAATATAGAAAGCTGTAAGTGTGAGAGCAGCAACGTGGGGAACAGAAATAAACAATCCTGTCCCAGGACACCTGGTGATATCGGTGTGTGACTCCCCCGTTACACGGTGTGATATCGGTGTGTAACTCCCCCGTTACACGGTGTGATATCGGTGTGTGACTCTCCCGTTACACGGTGTGATATCGGTGTGTGACTCCCCCATTACACGGTGTGATATATCGGTGTGTGACAGTCCCGTTACACGTGTGATATCGGTGTGTGACTCTCCCGTTACACGGTGTGATATCTGTGTGTGACTCTCCCGTTACACGGTGTGATATCGGTGTGTGACTGCCCCGTTACACTGTGTGATATCGGTGTGTGACTCCCCCGTTACACGGTGTGATATCGGTGTGTGACTCTCCCGTTACATGGTGTGATATCTGTGTGTGACTCTCCCGTTACACGGTGTGATATCGGTGTGTGACTCCCCCGTTACACGGTGTGATATCGGTGTGTGACTCCCCCGTTACACGGTGTGATATCGGTGTGTAACTCCCCCATTACACGGTGTGATATCGGTGTGTGACTCTCCCGTTACACGGTGTGATATCGGTGTGTGACTCCCCCATTACACGGTGTGATATCGGTGTGTGACAGTCCCGTTACACGTGTGATATCGGTGTGTGACAGTCCCGTTACACGTGTGATATCGGTGTGTGACTCCCCCGTTACACGGTGTGATATCGGTGTGTGACTCCCCCGTTACACGGTGTGATATCGGTGTGTGACTGTCCCGTTACACTGTGTGATATCGGTGTGTGACTCCCCCGTTACACGGTGTGATATCGGTGTGTAACTCCCCCGTTACACGGTGTGATATCGGTGTGTGACTCCCCCGTTACACGGTGTGATATCGGTGTGTGACTCTCCCGTTACACGGTGTGATATCGGTGTGTGACTGTCCTGTATCACGGTGTGATATCGGTGTGTGACTCCCCCGTTACACAGTGTGATGTCGGTGTGTGACTCTCCCGTTACACGGTGTGATATCGGTGTGTGACTCCCCCATTACACGGTGTGATATCGGTGTGTGACTCCCCCATTACACGGTGTGATATCGGTGTGTGACTGTCCCGTTACACGGTGTGATATCGGTGTGTGACTCTCCCGTTACACGGTGTGATATCGGTGTGTGACTATCCCGTTACACGGTGTGATATCGGTGTGTGACTCTCCCGTTACACGGTGTGATATCGGTGTGTGACTCCCCCGTTACACGGTGTGATATCGGTGTGTGACTCTCCCGTTACACGGTGTGATATCGGTGTGTGACTGTCCCGTTACACGGTGTGATATCGGTGTGTGACTGTCCCGTTACACGGTGTGATATCGGTGTGTGACTGTCCCGTTACACGGTGTGATATCGGTGTGTGACTCTCCCGTTACACGGTGTGATATCGGTGTGTGACTGTCCCGTTACACGGTGTGATATCGGTGTGTGACTCTCCCGTTACACGGTGTGATATCGGTGTGTGACTCCCCCGTTACACGGTGTGATATCGGTGTGTGACTCCCCCGTTACACGGTGTGATATCGGTGTGTGACTCCCCCGTTACACGGTGTGATATCGGTGTGTGACTCTCCCGTTACACGGTGTGATATCGGTGTGTGACTGTCCCGTTACACGGTGTGATATCGGTGTGTGACTGTCCCGTTACACGGTGTGATATCGGTGTGTGACTGTCCCGTTACACGGTGTGATATCGGTGTGTGACTCCCCCGTTACACGGTGTGATATCGGTGTGTGACTCTCCCGTTACACGGTGTGATATCGGTGTGTGACTGTCCCGTTACACGGTGTGATATCGGTGTGTGACTCTCCCGTTACACGATGTGATATCGGTGTGTGACTCCCCCGTTACACGGTGTGATATCGGTGTGTGACTCCCCCGTTACACGGTGTGATATCGGTGTGTGACTCTCCCGTTACACGGTGTGATATCGGTGTGTGACTCCCCGTTACACGGTGTGATATCGGTGTGTGACTCTCCCGTTACACGGTGTGATATCGGTGTGTGACTCTCCCGTTACACGGTGTGATATCGGTGTGTGACTGTCCCGTTACACGGTGTGATATCGGTGTGTGACTGCCCCGTTACACGGTGTGATATCGGTGTGTGACTGCCCCGTTACACGGTGTGATATCGGTGTGTGACTCTCCCGTTACACGGTGTGATATCGGTGTGTGACTCTCCCGTTACACGGTGTGATATCGGTGTGTGACTCTCCCGTTACACGGTGTGATATCGGTGTGTGACTCCCCCGTTACACGGTGTGTTATCGGTGTGTGACTCTCCCGTTACACGGTGTGATATCGGTGTGTGACTGCCCCGTTACACGGTGTGATATCGGTGTGTGACTGCCCCGTTACACGGTGTGATATCGGTGTGTGACTCTCCCGTTACACGGTGTGATATCGGTGTGTGACTGCCCCGTTACACGGTGTGATATCGGTGTGTGACTCTCCAGTTACACGGTGTGATATCGGTGTGTGACTCTCCCGTTACACGGTGTGATATCGGTGTGTGACTGTCCCGTTACACGGTGTGATATCGGTGTGTGACTGTCCCGTTACACGGTGTGATATCGGTGTGTGACTCCCCCGTTACACGGTGTGATATCGGTGTGTGACTCCCCCGTTACACGTGTGATATCGGTGTGTGACTCCCCCGTTACACGGTGTGATATCGGTGTGTGACTCCCCCGTTACACGGTGTGATATCGGTGTGTGACTCCCCCGTTACACGGTGTGATATCGGTGTGTGACTGTCCCGTTACACGGTGTGATATCGGTGTGTGACTGTCCCGTTACACGGTGTGATATCGGTGTGTGACTCCCCCGTTACACGGTGTGATATCGGTGTGTGACTCCCCCGTTACACGGTGTGATATCGGTGTGTGACTGTCCTGTTACACGGTGTGATATCGGTGTGTGACTCTCCCGTTACACGGTGTGATATCGGTGTGTGACTCCCCCGTTACACGGTGTGATATCGGTGTGTGACTCTCCCGTTACACGGTGTGATATCGGTGTGTGACTGTCCCGTTACATGGTGTGATATCGGTGTGTGACACTCCCGTTACACGGTGTGATATCGGTGTGTGACTGTCCCATTACACGGTGTGATATCGGTGTGTGACTCCCCCGTTACACGGTGTGATATCGGTGTGTGACTCCCCCGTTACACGGTGTGATATCGGTGTGTGACTCCCCCGTTACACGGTGTGATATCGGTGTGTGACTGTCCCGTTACACGGTGTGATATCGGTGTGACTCCCCCGTTACACGGTGTGATATCGGTGTGTGACTCTCCTGTTACACGGTGTGATATCGGTGTGTGACTCTCCCGTTACACGTGTGATATCGGTGTGTGACTCCCCCGTTACACGGTGTGATATCGGTGTGTGACTCCCCCGTTACACGGTGTGATATCGGTGTGTGACTCTCCCGTTACACGGTGTGATATCGGTGTGACTCCCCCGTTACACGGTGTGATATCGGTGTGTAACTCCCCCATTACACGGTGTGATATCGGTGTGTGACTCCCCTGTTACACGGTGTGATATCGGTGTGTGACTCCCGTTACACGGTGTGATATCGGTGTGTGACTGTCCCGTTACACGGTGTGATATCGGTGTGTGACTCTCCCGTTACACGGTGTGATATCTGTGTGTGACTCTACCGTTACACGTGTGATATCGGTGTGTGACTCTCCCGTTACACGTGTGATATCGGTGTGTGACTCCCCCGTTACACGGTGTGATATCGGTGTGTGACTGTCCCGTTACACGGTGTGATATCAGTGTGTGACTCCCCCGTTACACGGTGTGATATCGGTGTGTGACTCTCCCGTTACACGTGTGATATCGGTGTGTGACTCCCCCGTTACACGGTGTGATATCGGTGTGTGACTGTCCCGTTACACATGTGATATCGGTGTGTGACTCTCCCATTACACGGTGTGATATCAGTGTGTGACTGTCCCGTTACACGGTGTGATATCGGTGTGTGACTGTCCCGTTACACGTGTGATATCTGTGTGTGACTGTCCCATTACACGGTGTGATATCGGTGTGTGACTCCCCCGTTACACAGTGTGATATCGGTGTGTGACTCCCCCGTTACATGGTGTGATATCGGTGTGTGACTCTCCCGTTACACGGTGTGATATCGGTGTGTGACTCTCCCGTTACACGGTGTGATATCGGTGTGTGACTCACCCGTTACACGGTGTGATATCGGTGTGTGACTCCCCCGTTACACGGTGTGATATCGGTGTGTGACTGTCCCGTTACACGGTGTGATATCGGTGTGTGACTCCCCCGTTACACGGTGTGATATCGGTGTGTGACTCTCCCGTTACACGGTGTGATATCGGTGTGTGACTGTCCCGTTACACGTGTGATATCGGTGTGTGACTGTCCCGTTACACGGTGTGATATCGGTGTGTGACTGTCCCGTTACACGGTGTGATATCGGTGTGACTCCCCCGTTACACGGTGTGATATCGGTGTGTGACTGTCCCGTTACACGGTGTGATATCGGTGTGTGACTCCCCCGTTACACGGTGTGATATCGGTGTGTGACTCCCCCGTTACACGTGTGATATCGGTGTGTGACTCCCCCGTTACACGGTGTGATATCGGTGTGTGACTCCCCCGTTACACGGTGTGATATCGGTGTGTGACTCCCCCGTTACACGGTGTGATATCGGTGTGTGACTGTCCCGTTACACGGTGTGATATCGGTGTGTGACTCCCCCGTTACACGGTGTGATATCGGTGTGTGACTCCCCCGTTACACGGTGTGATATCGGTGTGTGACTCCCCCGTTACACGGTGTGATATCGGTGTGTGACTGTCCCGTTACACGGTGTGATATCGGTGTGTGACTCTCCCGTTACACGGTGTGATATCGGTGTGTGACTCCCCCGTTACACGGTGTGATATCGGTGTGTGACTCTCCCGTTACACGGTGTGATATCGGTGTGTGACTGTCCCGTTACATGGTGTGATATCGGTGTGTGACACTCCCGTTACACGGGTGTGATATCGGTGTGTGACTGTCCCATTACACGGTGTGATATCGGTGTGTGACTCCCCCGTTACACGGTGTGATATCGGTGTGTGACTCCCCCGTTACACGGTGTGATATCGGTGTGTGACTCCCCCGTTACACGGTGTGATATCGGTGTGTGACTGTCCCGTTACACGGTGTGATATCGGTGTGTGACTGTCCCGTTACACGGTGTGATATCGGTGTGTGACTCTCCCGTTACACGGTGTGATATCGGTGTGTGACTCTCCCGTTACACGTGTGATATCGGTGTGTGACTCCCCCGTTACACGGTGTGATATCGGTGTGTGACTCTCCCGTTACACGGTGTGATATCGGTGTGACTCCCCCGTTACACGGTGTGATATCGGTGTGTAACTCCCCCATTACACGGTGTGATATCGGTGTGTGACTCCCCTGTTACACGGTGTGATATCGGTGTGTGACTCCCGTTACACGGTGTGATATCGGTGTGTGACTCCCGTTACACGGTGTGATATCGGTGTGTGACTCTCCCGTTACACGGTGTGATATCTGTGTGTGACTCTCCCGTTACACGTGTGATATCGGTGTGTGACTCTCCCGTTACACGTGTGATATCGGTGTGTGACTCCCCCGTTAAACGGTGTGATATCGGTGTGTGACTCTCCCGTTACACGGTGTGATATCGGTGTGTGACTCTCCCGTTACACAGTGTGATATGGGTGTGTGACTGCCCCGTTACACGGTGTGATATCGGTGTGTGACTGTCCCGTTACACGGTGTGATATCGGTGTGTGACTCTCCCGTTACACGGTGTGATATCGGTGTGTGACTCCCCCGTTACACGGTGTGATATCGGTGTGTGACTCCCCCGTTACACGGTGTGATATTGGTGTGTGACTCCCCGTTACATGGTGTGATATCGGTGTGTGACAGTCCCGTTACACGGTGTGATATCGGTGTGTGACTCTCCCGTTACACGAGTGATATCGGTGTGTGACTCCCCCGTTACACGGTGTGATATCGGTGTGTGACTCCCCCGTTACACGGTGTGATATCGGTGTGTGACTCTCCCGTTACACGGTGTGATATCGGTGTGTGACTCCCCCGTTACACGGTGTGATATCGGTGTGTGACTCCCGTTACACGTGTGATATCGGTGTGTGACTCTCCCGTTACACGTGTGATATCGGTGTGTGACTCCCCCGTTACACGTGTGATATCGGTATGTGACTGTCCCGTTACACGGTGTGATATCGGTGTGTGACTCCCCCGTTACACGGTGTGATATCGGTGTGTGACTCCCCCGTTACACGGTGTGATATCGGTGTGTGACTCCCGTTACACGTGTGATATCGGTGTGTGACTCCCCCGTTACACGTGTGATATCGGTGTGTGACTGTCCCGTTACACGTGTGATATCGGTGTGTGACTCCCCCGTTACACGGTGTGATATCGGTGTGTGACTCTCCCGTTACACGGTGTGATATCGGTGTGTGACTCCCCCGTTACACGGTGTGATGTCGGTGTGTGACTGTCCCGTTACACGGTGTTATATCGGTGTGTGACTCTCCCGTTACACGTGTGATATCGGTGTGTGACTCCCCCATTACAGGGTGTGATATCGGTGTGTGACTCCCCCGTTACACGGTGTGATATCGGTGTGTGACTGCCCCTTTACACGGTGTGATATCGGTGTGTGACTCTCCCGTTACACGGTGTGATATCGGTGTGTGACTCTCCCGTTACACGGTGTGATATCGGTGTGTGATTGTCCCGTTACACGGTGTGATATCGGTGTGTGACTCCCCCGTTACACGGTGTGATATCGGTGTGTGACTGTCCCGTTACACGGTGTGATATCGGTGTGTGACTGTCCCATTACACGGTGTGATATCGGTGTGTGACTCCCCCGTTACACGGTGTGATATCGGTGTGTGACTCCCCCGTTACACGGTGTGATATCGGTGTGTGACTCCCCCGTTACACGGTGTGATATCGGTGTGTGACTGTCCCGTTACACGGTGTGATATCGGTGTGACTCCCCCGTTACACGGTGTGATATCGGTGTGTGACTATCCCGTTACACGGTGTGATATCGGTGTGTGACTCTCCCGTTACACGGTGTGATATCGGTGTGTGACTCCCCCGTTACACGGTGTGATATCGGTGTGTGACTCTCCCGTTACACGGTGTGATATCGGTGTGTGACTGTCCCGTTACACGGTGTGATATCGGTGTGTGACTGTCCCGTTACACGGTGTGATATCGGTGTGTGACTGTCCCGTTAGACGGTGTGATATCAGTGTGTGACTCTCCCATTACACGGTGTGATATCGGTGTGTGACTGTCCCGTTACACGGTGTGATATCGGTGTGTGACTCTCCCGTTACACGGTGTGATATCGGTGTGTGACTCCCCCGTTACACGGTGTGATATCGGTGTGTGACTCCCCCGTTACACGGTGTGATATCGGTGTGTGACTCCCCCGTTACACGGTGTGATATCGGTGTGTGACTCTCCCGTTACACGGTGTGATATCGGTGTGTGACTGTCCCGTTACACGGTGTGATATCGGTGTGTGACTGTCCCGTTACACGGTGTGATATCGGTGTGTGACTGTCCCGTTACACGGTGTGATATCGGTGTGTGACTGTCCCGTTACACGGTGTGATATCGGTGTGTGACTCTCCCGTTACACGGTGTGATATCGGTGTGTGACTGTCCCGTTACACGGTGTGATATCGGTGTGTGACTCTCCCGTTACACGATGTGATATCGGTGTGTGACTCCCCCGTTACACGGTGTGATATCGGTGTGTGACTCCCCCGTTACACGGTGTGATATCGGTGTGTGACTCTCCCGTTACACGGTGTGATATCGGTGTGTGACTCCCCGTTACACGGTGTGATATCGGTGTGTGACTCTCCCGTTACACGGTGTGATATCGGTGTGTGACTCTCCCGTTACACGGTGTGATATCGGTGTGTGACTGTCCCGTTACACGGTGTGATATCGGTGTGTGACTGCCCCGTTACACGGTGTGATATCGGTGTGTGACTGCCCCGTTACACGGTGTGATATCGGTGTGTGACTCTCCCGTTACACGGTGTGATATCGGTGTGTGACTCTCCCGTTACACGGTGTGATATCGGTGTGTGACTCTCCCGTTACACGGTGTGATATCGGTGTGTGACTCCCCCGTTACACGGTGTGTTATCGGTGTGTGACTCTCCCGTTACACGGTGTGATATCGGTGTGTGACTGCCCCGTTACACGGTGTGATATCGGTGTGTGACTGCCCCGTTACACGGTGTGATATCGGTGTGTGACTCTCCCGTTACACGGTGTGATATCGGTGTGTGACTGCCCCGTTACACGGTGTGATATCGGTGTGTGACTCTCCAGTTACACGGTGTGATATCGGTGTGTGACTCTCCCGTTACACGGTGTGATATCGGTGTGTGACTGTCCCGTTACACGGTGTGATATCGGTGTGTGACTGTCCCGTTACACGGTGTGATATCGGTGTGTGACTCCCCCGTTACACGGTGTGATATCGGTGTGTGACTCCCCCGTTACACGTGTGATATCGGTGTGTGACTCCCCCGTTACACGGTGTGATATCGGTGTGTGACTCCCCCGTTACACGGTGTGATATCGGTGTGTGACTCCCCCGTTACACGGTGTGATATCGGTGTGTGACTGTCCCGTTACACGGTGTGATATCGGTGTGTGACTGTCCCGTTACACGGTGTGATATCGGTGTGTGACTCCCCCGTTACACGGTGTGATATCGGTGTGTGACTCCCCCGTTACACGGTGTGATATCGGTGTGTGACTGTCCTGTTACACGGTGTGATATCGGTGTGTGACTCTCCCGTTACACGGTGTGATATCGGTGTGTGACTCCCCCGTTACACGGTGTGATATCGGTGTGTGACTCTCCCGTTACACGGTGTGATATCGGTGTGTGACTGTCCCGTTACATGGTGTGATATCGGTGTGTGACACTCCCGTTACACGGTGTGATATCGGTGTGTGACTGTCCCATTACACGGTGTGATATCGGTGTGTGACTCCCCCGTTACACGGTGTGATATCGGTGTGTGACTCCCCCGTTACACGGTGTGATATCGGTGTGTGACTCCCCCGTTACACGGTGTGATATCGGTGTGTGACTGTCCCGTTACACGGTGTGATATCGGTGTGACTCCCCCGTTACACGGTGTGATATCGGTGTGTGACTCTCCTGTTACACGGTGTGATATCGGTGTGTGACTCTCCCGTTACACGTGTGATATCGGTGTGTGACTCCCCCGTTACACGGTGTGATATCGGTGTGTGACTCCCCCGTTACACGGTGTGATATCGGTGTGTGACTCTCCCGTTACACGGTGTGATATCGGTGTGACTCCCCCGTTACACGGTGTGATATCGGTGTGTAACTCCCCCATTACACGGTGTGATATCGGTGTGTGACTCCCCTGTTACACGGTGTGATATCGGTGTGTGACTCCCGTTACACGGTGTGATATCGGTGTGTGACTGTCCCGTTACACGGTGTGATATCGGTGTGTGACTCTCCCGTTACACGGTGTGATATCTGTGTGTGACTCTCCCGTTACACGTGTGATATCGGTGTGTGACTCTCCCGTTACACGTGTGATATCGGTGTGTGACTCCCCCGTTACACGGTGTGATATCGGTGTGTGACTGTCCCGTTACACGGTGTGATATCAGTGTGTGACTCCCCCGTTACACGGTGTGATATCGGTGTGTGACTCTCCCGTTACACGTGTGATATCGGTGTGTGACTCCCCCGTTACACGGTGTGATATCGGTGTGTGACTGTCCCGTTACACATGTGATATCGGTGTGTGACTCTCCCATTACACGGTGTGATATCAGTGTGTGACTGTCCCGTTACACGGTGTGATATCGGTGTGTGACTGTCCCGTTACACGTGTGATATCTGTGTGTGACTGTCCCATTACACGGTGTGATATCGGTGTGTGACTCCCCCGTTACACGGTGTGATATCGGTGTGTGACTCCCCCGTTACACAGTGTGATATCGGTGTGTGACTCCCCCGTTACATGGTGTGATATCGGTGTGTGACTCTCCCGTTACACGGTGTGATATCGGTGTGTGACTCTCCCGTTACACGGTGTGATATCGGTGTGTGACTCACCCGTTACACGGTGTGATATCGGTGTGTGACTCCCCCGTTACACGGTGTGATATCGGTGTGTGACTGTCCCGTTACACGGTGTGATATCGGTGTGTGACTCCCCCGTTACACGGTGTGATATCGGTGTGTGACTCTCCCGTTACACGGTGTGATATCGGTGTGTGACTGTCCCGTTACACGTGTGATATCGGTGTGTGACTGTCCCGTTACACGGTGTGATATCGGTGTGTGACTGTCCCGTTACACGGTGTGATATCGGTGTGACTCCCCCGTTACACGGTGTGATATCGGTGTGTGACTGTCCCGTTACACGGTGTGATATCGGTGTGTGACTCCCCCGTTACACGGTGTGATATCGGTGTGTGACTCCCCCGTTACACGTGTGATATCGGTGTGTGACTCCCCCGTTACACGGTGTGATATCGGTGTGTGACTCCCCCGTTACACGGTGTGATATCGGTGTGTGACTCCCCCGTTACACGGTGTGATATCGGTGTGTGACTGTCCCGTTACACGGTGTGATATCGGTGTGTGACTCCCCCGTTACACGGTGTGATATCGGTGTGTGACTCCCCCGTTACACGGTGTGATATCGGTGTGTGACTCCCCCGTTACACGGTGTGATATCGGTGTGTGACTGTCCCGTTACACGGTGTGATATCGGTGTGTGACTCTCCCGTTACACGGTGTGATATCGGTGTGTGACTCCCCCGTTACACGGTGTGATATCGGTGTGTGACTCTCCCGTTACACGGTGTGATATCGGTGTGTGACTGTCCCATTACACGGTGTGATATCGGTGTGTGACTCCCCCGTTACACGGTGTGATATCGGTGTGTGACTCCCCCGTTACACGGTGTGATATCGGTGTGTGACTCCCCCGTTACACGGTGTGATATCGGTGTGTGACTGTCCCGTTACACGGTGTGATATCGGTGTGTGACTGTCCCGTTACACGGTGTGATATCGGTGTGTGACTCTCCCGTTACACGGTGTGATATCGGTGTGTGACTCTCCCGTTACACGTGTGATATCGGTGTGTGACTCCCCCGTTACACGGTGTGATATCGGTGTGTGACTCCCCCGTTACACGGTGTGATATCGGTGTGTGACTCTCCCGTTACACGGTGTGATATCGGTGTGACTCCCCCGTTACACGGTGTGATATCGGTGTGTAACTCCCCCATTACACGGTGTGATATCGGTGTGTGACTCCCCTGTTACACGGTGTGATATCGGTGTGTGACTCCCGTTACACGGTGTGATATCGGTGTGTGACTCCCGTTACACGGTGTGATATCGGTGTGTGACTCTCCCGTTACACGGTGTGATATCTGTGTGTGACTCTCCCGTTACACGTGTGATATCGGTGTGTGACTCTCCCGTTACACGTGTGATATCGGTGTGTGACTCCCCCGTTAAACGGTGTGATATCGGTGTGTGACTCTCCCGTTACACGGTGTGATATCGGTGTGTGACTCTCCCGTTACACAGTGTGATATGGGTGTGTGACTGCCCCGTTACACGGTGTGATATCGGTGTGTGACTGTCCCGTTACACGGTGTGATATCGGTGTGTGACTCTCCCGTTACACGGTGTGATATCGGTGTGTGACTCCCCCGTTACACGGTGTGATATCGGTGTGTGACTCCCCCGTTACACGGTGTGATATTGGTGTGTGACTCCCCGTTACATGGTGTGATATCGGTGTGTGACAGTCCCGTTACACGGTGTGATATCGGTGTGTGACTCTCCCGTTACACGAGTGATATCGGTGTGTGACTCCCCCGTTACACGGTGTGATATCGGTGTGTGACTCCCCCGTTACACGGTGTGATATCGGTGTGTGACTCTCCCGTTACACGGTGTGATATCGGTGTGTGACTCCCCCGTTACACGGTGTGATATCGGTGTGTGACTCCCGTTACACGTGTGATATCGGTGTGTGACTCCCCCGTTACATGTGTGATATCGGTGTGTGACTCCCCCGTTACACGTGTGATATCGGTATGTGACTGTCCCGTTACACGGTGTGATATCGGTGTGTGACTCCCCCGTTACACGGTGTGATATCGGTGTGTGACTCCCCCGTTACACGGTGTGATATCGGTGTGTGACTCCCGTTACACGTGTGATATCGGTGTGTGACTCCCCCGTTACACGTGTGATATCGGTGTGTGACTGTCCCGTTACACGTGTGATATCGGTGTGTGACTCCCCCGTTACACGGTGTGATATCGGTGTGTGACTCTCCCGTTACACGGTGTGATATCGGTGTGTGACTCCCCCGTTACACGGTGTGATGTCGGTGTGTGACTGTCCCGTTACACGGTGTTATATCGGTGTGTGACTCTCCCGTTACACGTGTGATATCGGTGTGTGACTCCCCCATTACAGGGTGTGATATCGGTGTGTGACTCCCCCGTTACACGGTGTGATATCGGTGTGTGACTGCCCCTTTACACGGTGTGATATCGGTGTGTGACTCTCCCGTTACACGGTGTGATATCGGTGTGTGACTCTCCCGTTACACGGTGTGATATCGGTGTGTGATTGTCCCGTTACACGGTGTGATATCGGTGTGTGACTCCCCCGTTACACGGTGTGATATCGGTGTGTGACTGTCCCGTTACACGGTGTGATATCGGTGTGTGACTGTCCCGTTACACGGTGTGATATCGGTGTGTGACTGTCCCGTTACACGGTGTGATATCGGTGTGTGACTCCCCCGTTACACGGTGTGATATCGGTGTGTGACTGTCCCGTTACACGGTGTGATATCGGTGTGTGACTCTCCCGTTACACGGTGTGATATCGGTGTGTGACTGTCCCGTTACACGTGTGATATCGGTGTGTGACTCCCCCGTTACACGGTGTGATATCGGTGTGTGACTGTCCCGTTACACGTGTGATATCGGTGTGTGACTCCCCCGTTACACGTGTGATATCGGTGTGTGACTGTCCCGTTACACGTGTGATATCGGTGTGTGACTCTCCCGTTACATGGTGTGATATCGGTGTGTGACAGTCCCGTTACACGGTGTGATATCGGTGTGTGACTCTCCCGTTACACGTGTGATATCGGTGTGTGACTCCCCCGTTACACGTGTGATATCGGTGTGTGACTCCCCCGTTACACGGTGTGATATCGGTGTGTGACTCCCGTTACACGTGTGATATCGGTGTGTGACTGTCCCGTTACACGTGTGATATCGGTGTGTGACTCCCCCGTAACACGGTGTGATATCGGTGTGTGACTCTCCCGTTACACGGTGTGATATCGGTGTGTGACTCTCCCGTTACACGGTGTGATATCGGTGTGTGACTGTCCCGTTACACGGTGTTATATCGGTGTGTGACTCTCCCGTTACACGTGTGATATCGGTGTGTGACTCTCCCGTTACACAGTGTGATATCGGTGTGTGACTCCCCCGTTACACGGTGTGATATCGGTGTGTGACTCTCCCGTTACACGGTGTGATATCTGTGTGTGACTCCCCCGTTACACGGTGTGATATCGGTGTGTGACTCTCCCGTTACATGGTGTGATATCGGTGTGTGACTCTCCCGTTACACGGTGTGATATCGGTGTGTGACTCCCCCGTTACAGGGTGTGATATCGGTGTGTGACTGTCCCGTTACACGTGTGATATCGGTGTGTGACTGTCCCGTTACACGGTGTGATATCGGTGTGTGACTCCCCCGTTACACGTGTGATATCGGTGTGTGACTCCCCCGTTACACGGTGTGATATCGGTGTGTAACTCCCCCGTTACACGGTGTGATATCGGTGTGTGACTCTCCCGTTACACGGTGTGATATGGGTGTGTGACTGCCCCGTTACACGGTGGGATATCGGTGTGTGACCCTCCCGTTACACGGTGTGATATTGGTGTGTGACTCTCCCGTTACACGGTGTGATATCGGTGTGTGACTCCCCCGTTACACGGTGTGATATCGGTGTGTGACTCCCCCGTTACACGGTGTGATATCGGTGTGTGACTCCCCCGTTACACGGTGTGATATCGGTGTGTGACTCCCCCGTTACACGGTGTGATATCCATGTGTGACTCTCCCGTTACACGGTGTGATATCGGTGTGTGACTCTCCCGTTACATGGTGTGATATCGGTGTGTGACTCTCCCGTTACACGGTGTGATATCGGTGTGTGACTCCCCCGTTACACGGTGTGATATCGGTGTGTGACTCTCCCGTTACACGGTGTGATATCTGTGTGTGACTCTCCCGTTACACGGTGTGATATCGGTGTGTGACTCTCCCGTTACACGGTGTGATATCGGTGTGTGACTCCCCCGTTACACGGTGTGATATCGGTGTGTGACTCTGCCGTTACACGGTGTGATATCGGTGTGTGACTCTCCCGTTACACGGTGTGATATCGGTGTGTGACTCTCCCGTTACACGGTGTGATATCGGTGTGTGACTCCCCCGTTACACGGTGTGATATCGGTGTGTGACTCTCCCGTTACATGGTGTGATATCTGTGTGTGACTCTCCCGTTACACGGTGTGATATCGGTGTGTGACTCTCCCGTTACACGGTGTGATATCGGTGTGTGACTCCCCTGTTACATGGTTTGATATCGGTGTGTGACTGTCTCGTTACACGGTGTGATATCTGTGTGTGACTCCCCCGTTACACGGTGTGTTATCGGTGTGTGACTCTCCCGTTACACGGTGTGATATCTGTGTGTGACTCCCCCGTTACACGGTGTGATATCGGTGTGTGACTGTCCCGTTACACGGTGTGATATCTGTGTGTGACTCCCCCGTTACACGGTGTGTTATCGGTGTGTGACTCTCCCGTTACACGGTGTGATATATGTGTGTGACTCCCCCGTTACACGGTGTGATATCGGTGTGTGACTCCCCCGTTACACGGTGTGATATCGGTGTGTGACTGTCCCGTTACACGTGTGATATCTGTGTGTGACTCCCCCGTTACACGGTGTGTTATCGGTGTGTGACTCTCCCGTTACACGGTGTGATATCTGTGTGTGACTCCCCCGTTACACGGTGTGATATCGGTGTGTGACTCCCCCGTTACACGGTGTGATATCGGTGTGTGACTGTCCCGTTACACGTGTGATATCGGTGTGTGACTCCCCCGTTACACGGTGTGATATCTGTGTGTGACTCTCCCGTTACACGGTGTGATATCGGTGTGTGACTCTCCCGTTACACGGTGTGATATCGGTGTGTGACTCTCCCGTTACACGGTGTGATATCGGTGTGTGACTCCCCCGTTACACGGTGTGATATCGGTGTGTGACTCCCCTGTTACATGGTTTGATATCGGTGTGTGACTGTCTCGTTACACGGTGTGATATCGGTGTGTGACTGTCCCGTTACACGGTGTGATATCGGTGTGTGACTCTCCCGTTACACGGTGTGATATCGGTGTGTGACTCTCCCGTTACACGGTGTGATATCTGTGTGTGACTCTCCCGTTACACGGTGTGATATCGGTGTGTGACTCTCCCGTTACACGGTGTGATATCTGTGTGTGACTCTCCCGTTACACGGTGTGATATCGGTGTGTGACTGCCCCGTTACACTGTGTGATATCGGTGTGTGACTCCCCCGTTACACGGTGTGATATCGGTGTGTGACTCTCCCGTTACACGGTGTGATATCTGTGTGTGACTCTCCCGTTACACGGTGTGATATCGGTGTGTGACTCCCCCGTTACACGGTGTGATATCGGTGTGTGACTCTGCCGTTACACGGTGTGATATCGGTGTGTGACTCTCCCGTTACACGGTGTGATATCGGTGTGTGACTCTCCCGTTACACGGTGTGATATCGGTGTGTGACTCCCCCGTTACACGGTGTGATATCGGTGTGTGACTCTCCCGTTACATGGTGTGATATCTGTGTGTGACTCTCCCGTTACACGGTGTGATATCGGTGTGTGACTCTCCCGTTACACGGTGTGATATCGGTGTGTGACTCCCCTGTTACATGGTTTGATATCGGTGTGTGACTGTCTCGTTACACGGTGTGATATCTGTGTGTGACTCCCCCGTTACACGGTGTGTTATCGGTGTGTGACTCTCCCGTTACACGGTGTGATATCTGTGTGTGACTCCCCCGTTACACGGTGTGATATCGGTGTGTGACTGTCCCGTTACACGGTGTGATATCTGTGTGTGACTCCCCCGTTACACGGTGTGTTATCGGTGTGTGACTCTCCCGTTACACGGTGTGATATCTGTGTGTGACTCCCCCGTTACACGGTGTGATATCGGTGTGTGACTCCCCCGTTACACGGTGTGATATCGTTGTGTGACTGTCCCGTTACACGTGTGATATCTGTGTGTGACTCCCCCGTTACATGGTGTGTTATCGGTGTGTGACTCTCCCGTTACACGGTGTGATATCTGTGTGTGACTCCCCCGTTACACGGTGTGATATCGGTGTGTGACTCCCCCGTTACACGGTGTGATATCGGTGTGTGACTGTCCCGTTACACGTGTGATATCGGTGTGTGACTCCCCCGTTACACGGTGTGATATCTGTGTGTGACTCTCCCGTTACACGGTGTGATATCGGTGTGTGACTCTCCCATTACACGGTGTGATATCGGTGTGTGACTCTCCCGTTACACGGTGTGATATCGGTGTGTGACTCCCCCGTTACACAGTGTGATATCGGTGTGTGACTGTCCCGTTACACGGTGTGATATCGGTGTGTGACTCTCCCGTTACACGGTGTGATATCGGTGTGTGACTCTCCCGTTACACGGTGTGATATCGGTGTGTGACTCTCCCGTTACACGGTGTGATATCGGTGTGTGACTCTCCCGTTACACGGTGTGATATCGGTGTGACTCCCCCGTTACACGGTGTGATATCGGTGTGTGACTCCCCCGTTACACGGTGTGATATCGGTGTGTGACTCTCCCGTTACACGGTGTGATATCGGTGTGTGACTGCCCCGTTACACGGTGTGATATCGGTGTGTGACTCTCCCGTTACACGGTGTGATATCGGTGTGACTCCCCCGTTACACGGTGTGATATCGGTGTGTGACTCCCCCGTTACACGGTGTGATATCGGTGTGTGACTCTCCCGTTACACGGTGTGATATCGGTGTGTGACTCTCCCGTTACACGGTGTGATATCGGTGTGACTCCCCCGTTACACGGTGTGATATCGGTGTGTGACTCCCCCGTTACACGGTGTGATATCGGTGTGTGACTCACCCGTTACACGGTGTGATATCGGTGTGTGACTGCCCCGTTACACGGTGTGATATCGGTGTGTGACTCTCCCGTTACACGGTGTGATATCGGTGTGTGACTCCCCCGTTACACAGTGTGATATCGGTGTGTGACTCTCCCGTTACACGGTGTGATATCGGTGTGTGACTCTCCCGTTACACGGTGTGATATCGGTGTGTGACTCTCCCGTTACACGGTGTGATATCGGTGTGTGACTCTCCCGTTACACGGTGTGATATCGGTGTGACTCCCCCGTTACACGGTGTGATATCGGTGTGTGACTCCCCCGTTACACGGTGTGATATCTGTGTGTGACTCTCCCGTTACACGGTGTGATATCGGTGTGTGACTGTCCCGTTACACGGTGTGATATCTGTGTGTGACTCTCCCGTTACACGGTGTGATATCGGTGTGTGACTGTCCCGTTACACGGTGTGATATCTGTGTGTGACTCCCCCGTTACACGGTGTGATATCGGTGTGTGACTGTCCCGTTACACGGTGTGATATCGGTGTGTGACTGTCCCGTTACACGGTGTGATATCGGTGTGTGACTCTCCCGTTACACGGTGTGATATCGGTGTGTGACTCTCCCGTTACACGGTGTGATATCTGTGTGTGACTCTCCCGTTACATGGTTTGATATCGGTGTGTGACTGTCTCGTTACACGGTGTGATATCGGTGTGTGACTGTCCCGTTACACGGTGTGATATCGGTGTGTGACTCTCCCGTTACACGGTGTGATATCGGTGTGTGACTCCCCCGTTACACGGTGTGATATCGGTGTGTGACTCTCCCGTTACATGGTGTGATATCTGTGTGTGACTCTCCCGTTACACGGTGTGATATCGGTGTGTGACTCTCCCGTTACACGGTGTGATATCGGTGTGTGACTCCCCTGTTACATGGTTTGATATCGGTGTGTGACTGTCTCGTTACACGGTGTGATATCTGTGTGTGACTCCCCCGTTACACGGTGTGTTATCGGTGTGTGACTCTCCCGTTACACGGTGTGATATCTGTGTGTGACTCCCCCGTTACACGGTGTGATATCGGTGTGTGACTGTCCCGTTACACGGTGTGATATCTGTGTGTGACTCCCCCGTTACACGGTGTGTTATCGGTGTGTGACTCTCCCGTTACACGGTGTGATATCTGTGTGTGACTCCCCCGTTACACGGTGTGATATCGGTGTGTGACTCCCCCGTTACACGGTGTGATATCGGTGTGTGACTGTCCCGTTACACGTGTGATATCTGTGTGTGACTCCCCCGTTACACGGTGTGTTATCGGTGTGTGACTCTCCCGTTACACGGTGTGATATCTGTGTGTGACTCCCCCGTTACACGGTGTGATATCGGTGTGTGACTCCCCCGTTACACGGTGTGATATCGGTGTGTGACTGTCCCGTTACACGTGTGATATCGGTGTGTGACTCCCCCGTTACACGGTGTGATATCTGTGTGTGACTCTCCCGTTACACGGTGTGATATCGGTGTGTGACTCTCCCGTTACACGGTGTGATATCGGTGTGTGACTCTCCCGTTACACGGTGTGATATCGGTGTGTGACTCCCCCGTTACACAGTGTGATATCGGTGTGTGACTGTCCCGTTACACGGTGTGATATCGGTGTGTGACTCTCCCGTTACACGGTGTGATATCGGTGTGTGACTCTCCCGTTACACGGTGTGATATCGGTGTGTGACTCTCCCGTTACACGGTGTGATATCGGTGTGTGACTCTCCCGTTACACGGTGTGATATCGGTGTGACTCCCCCGTTACACGGTGTGATATCGGTGTGTGACTCCCCCGTTACACGGTGTGATATCGGTGTGTGACTCTCCCGTTACACGGTGTGATATCGGTGTGTGACTGCCCCGTTACACGGTGTGATATCGGTGTGTGACTCTCCCGTTACACGGTGTGATATCGGTGTGACTCCCCCGTTACACGGTGTGATATCGGTGTGTGACTCCCCCGTTACACGGTGTGATATCGGTGTGTGACTCTCCCGTTACACGGTGTGATATCGGTGTGTGACTCTCCCGTTACACGGTGTGATATCGGTGTGACTCCCCCGTTACACGGTGTGATATCGGTGTGTGACTCCCCTGTTACACGGTGTGATATCGGTGTGTGACTCACCCGTTACACGGTGTGATATCGGTGTGTGACTGCCCCGTTACACGGTGTGATATCGGTGTGTGACTCTCCCGTTACACGGTGTGATATCGGTGTGTGACTCCCCCGTTACACAGTGTGATATCGGTGTGTGACTCTCCCGTTACACGGTGTGATATCGGTGTGTGACTCTCCCGTTACACGGTGTGATATCGGTGTGTGACTCTCCCGTTACACGGTGTGATATCGGTGTGTGACTCTCCCGTTACACGGTGTGATATCGGTGTGACTCCCCCGTTACACGGTGTGATATCGGTGTGTGACTCCCCCGTTACACGGTGTGATATCTGTGTGTGACTCTCCCGTTACACGGTGTGATATCGGTGTGTGACTGTCCCGTTACACGGTGTGATATCTGTGTGTGACTCCCCCGTTACACGGTGTGATATCGGTGTGTGACTGTCCCGTTACACGGTGTGATATCGGTGTGTGACTGTCCCGTTACACGGTGTGATATCGGTGTGTGACTCTCCCGTTACACGGTGTGATATCGGTGTGTGACTCTCCCGTTACACGGTGTGATATCTGTGTGTGACTCTCCCGTTACACGGTGTGATATCGGTGTGTGACTGCCCCGTTACACGTTGTGATATCAGTGTGTGACTGTGCGTTACACGGTGTGATATGGGTGTGTGACTCCCCCGTTACACGGTGTGATATCGGTGTGTGACTCTCCCGTTACACGGTGTGATATCGATGTGTGACTCCCCCGTTACACGGTGTGATATCGGTGTGACTCCCCCGTTACACAGTGTGATATCTGTGTGTGACTCTCCCGTTACACGGTGTGATATCGGTGTGTGACTGTCCCGTTACACGGTGTGATATCTGTGTGTGACTCTCCCGTTACACGGTGTGATATCGGTGTGTGACTGCCCCGTTACACAGTGTGATATCGGTGTGTGACTCTCCCGTTACACGGTGTGATATCGGTGTGTGACTCTCCCGTTACACGGTGTGATATCGGTGTGTGACTCTCCCGTTACACGGTGTGATATCGGTGTGACTCTCCCGTTACACGGTGTGATATCGGTGTGACTCCCCCGTTACACGGTGTGATATCGGTGTGTGACTCCCCCGTTACACGGTGTGATATCGGTGTGTGACTCTCCCGTTACACGGTGTGATATCGGTGTGTGACTGCCCCGTTACACGGTGTGATATCGGTGTGTGACTCTCACGTTACACGGTGTGATATCGGTGTGTGAATCTCCCGTTACACGTGTGATATCGGTGTATGACTGTCCCGTTACACGGTGTGATATCGGTGTGTGACTGTCCCGTTACACGTGTGATATCGGTGTGTGACTGTCCCGTTACACGGTGTGATATCGGTGTGTGACTCGCCCGTTACACGGTGTGATATCGGTGTGTAACTCCCCCGTTACACGGTGGGATATCGGTGTGTGACTCCCCCGTTACACGGTGTGATATCGGTGTGTGACAGCCCCGTTACACGGTGTGATATCGGTGTGTGACTGTCCCGTTACACGTGTGATATCGGTGTGTGACAGCCCCGTTACACGGTGTGATATCGGTGTGTAACTCTCCCGTTACACGGTGTGATATCGGTGTGTGACTCCCCCGTTACACGGTGTGATATCGGTGTGTGACTCCCCCGTTACACGGTGTGATATCGGTGTGTGACAGCCCCGTTACACGGTGTGATATCGGTGTGTGACTGTCCCGTTACACGGTGTGATATCGGTGTGTGACTGTCCCGTTACACGTGTGATATCGGTGTGTGACTGTCCCGTTACACGGTGTGATATCGGTGTGTGACTCGCCAGTTACACGGTGTGATATCGGTGTGTAACTCCCCCGTTACACGGTGGGATATCGGTGTGTGACTCCCCCGTTACACGGTGTGATATCGGTGTGTGACAGCCCCGTTACACGGTGTGATATCGGTGTGTGACTGTCCCGTTACACGTGTGATATCGGTGTGTGACAGCCCCGTTACACGGTGTGATATCGGTGTGTAACTCTCCCGTTACACGGTGTGATATCGGTGTGTGACTCCCCCGTTACACGGTGTGATATCGGTGTGTGACTCCCCCGTTACACGGTGTGATATCGGTGTGTGACAGCCCCGTTACACGGTGTGATATCGGTGTGTGACTCCCCCGTTACACGGTGTGATATCGGTGTGTGACTGTCCCATTACACGGTGTGATATCGGTGTGTGACTCCCCCGTTACACGGTGTGATATAGGTGTGTGACTCTCCCGTTACACGGTGTGATATCGGTGTGTGACTCTCCCGTTACATGGTGTGATATCGGTGTGTGACTCCCCCGTTACACGGTGTGATATCGGTGTGTGACTCTCCCGTTACATGGTGTGATATCTGTGTGTGACTCTCCCGTTACACGGTGTGATATCGGTGTGTGACTCTCCCGTTACACGGTGTGATATCGGTGTGTGACTCCCCTGTTACATGGTTTGATATCGGTGTGTGACTGTCTCGTTACACGGTGTGATATCTGTGTGTGACTCCCCCGTTACACGGTGTGTTATCGGTGTGTGACTCTCCCGTTACACGGTGTGATATCTGTGTGTGACTCCCCCGTTACACGGTGTGATATCGGTGTGTGACTGTCCCGTTACACGTGTGATATCTGTGTGTGACTCCCCCGTTACACGGTGTGTTATCGGTGTGTGACTCTCCCGTTACACGGTGTGATATCTGTGTGTGACTCCCCCGTTACACGGTGTGATATCGGTGTGTGACTCCCCCGTTACACGGTGTGATATCGGTGTGTGACTGTCCCGTTACACGTGTGATATCGGTGTGTGACTCCCCCATTACACGGTGTGATATCTGTGTGTGACTCTCCCTTTACACGGTGTGATATCGGTGTGTGACTCTCCCGTTACACGGTGTGATATCGGTGTGTGACTCTCCCGTTACACGGTGTGATATCTGTGTGTGACTCTCCCGTTACACGGTGTGATATTGGTGTGTGACTGCCCCGTTACACTGTGTGATATCGGTGTGTGACTCCCCCGTTACACGGTGTGATATCGGTGTGTGACTCTCCCGTTACACGGTGTGATATCTGTGTGTGACTCTCCCGTTACACGGTGTGATATCGGTGTGTGACTCCCCCGTTACACGGTGTGATATCGGTGTGTGACTCTGCCGTTACACGGTGTGATATCGGTGTGTGACTCTCCCGTTACACGGTGTGATATCGGTGTGTGACTCTCCCGTTACACGGTGTGATATCGGTGTGTGACTCCCCCGTTACACGGTGTGATATCGGTGTGTGACTCTCCCGTTACATGGTGTGATATCTGTGTGTGACTCTCCCGTTACACGGTGTGATATCGGTGTGTGACTCTCCCGTTACACGGTGTGATATCGGTGTGTGACTCCCCTGTTACATGGTTTGATATCGGTGTGTGACTGTCTCGTTACACGGTGTGATATCTGTGTGTGACTCCCCCGTTACACTGTGTGTTATCGGTGTGTGACTCTCCCGTTACACGGTGTGATATCTGTGTGTGACTCCCCCGTTACACGGTGTGATATCGGTGTGTGACTGTCCCGTTACACGGTGTGATATCTGTGTGTGACTCCCAAGTTACACGGTGTGTTATCGGTGTGTGACTCTCCCGTTACACGGTGTGATATCTGTGTGTGACTCCCCCGTTACACGGTGTGATATCGGTGTGTGACTCCCCCGTTACACGGTGTGATATCGGTGTGTGACTGTCCCGTTACACGTTGTGATATCGGTGTGTGACTGTCCCGTTACACGTGTGATATCTGTGTGTGACTCCCCCGTTACACGGTGTGTTATCGGTGTGTGACTCTCCCGTTACACGGTGTGATATCTGTGTGTGACTCCCCCGTTACACGGTGTGATATCGGTGTGTGACTCCCCCGTTACACGGTGTGATATCGGTGTGTGACTGTCCCGTTACACGTGTGATATCGGTGTGTGACTCCCCCGTTACACGGTGTGATATCTGTGTGTGACTCTCCCGTTACACGGTGTGATATCGGTGTGTGACTCTCCCGTTACACGGTGTGATATCGGTGTGTGACTCTCCCGTTACACGGTGTGATATCGGTGTGTGACTCTCCCGTTACACGGTGTGATATCGGTGTGTGACTCTCCCGTTACACGGTGTGATATCGGTGTGTGACTCTCCCGTTACACGGTGTGATATCGGTGTGACTCCCCCGTTACACGGTGTGATATCGGTGTGTGACTCCCCCGTTACACGGTGTGATATCGGTGTGTGACTCTCCCGTTACACGGTGTGATATCGGTGTGTGACTGCCCCGTTACACGGTGTGATATCGGTGTGTGACTCTCCCGTTACACGGTGTGATATCGGTGTGACTCCCCCGTTACACGGTGTGATATCGGTGTGTGACTCCCCCGTTACACGGTGTGATATCGGTGTGTGACTCTCCCGTTACACGGTGTGATATCGGTGTGTGACTCTCCCGTTACACGGTGTGATATCGGTGTGACTCCCCCGTTACACGGTGTGATATTGGTGTGTGACTCCCCCGTTACACGGTGTGATATCGGTGTGTGACTCACCCGTTACACGGTGTGATATCGGTGTGTGACTGCCCCGTTACACGGTGTGATATCGGTGTGTGACTCTCCCGTTACACGGTGTGATATCGGTGTGTGACTCCCCCGTTACACAGTGTGATATCGGTGTGTGACTCTCCCGTTACACGGTGTGATATCGGTGTGTGACTCTCCCGTTACACGGTGTGATATCGGTGTGTGACTCTCCCGTTACACGGTGTGATATCGGTGTGTGACTCTCCCGTTACACGGTGTGATATCGGTGTGTGACTCCCCCGTTACACGGTGTGATATCTGTGTGTGACTCCCCTGTTACATGGTTTGATATCGGTGTGTGACTGTCTCGTTACACGGTGTGATATCGGTGTGTGACTCTCCCGTTACACGGTGTGATATCGGTGTGTGACTCTCCCGTTACACGGTGTGATATCTGTGTGTGACTCTCCCGTTACACGGTGTGATATTGGTGTGTGACTCTCCCGTTACACGGTGTGATATCTGTGTGTGACTCTCCCGTTACACGGTGTGATATCGGTGTGTGACTCCCCCGTTACACGGTGTGATATCGGTGTGTGACTGTCCCGTTACACGGTGTGATATCGGTGTGTGACTCTCCCGTTACACGGTGTGATATCGGTGTGTGACTCCCCCGTTACACGGTGTGATATCGGTGTGTGACTCCCCTGTTACATGGTTTGATATCGGTGTGTGACTGTCTCGTTACACGGTGTGATATCGGTGTGTGACTCCCCCGTTACACGGTGTGATATCGGTGTGTGACTCCCCCGTTACACGGTGTGATATCGGTGTGTGACTGTCCCGTTACACGGTGTGATATCGGTGTGTGACTCCCCTGTTACATGGTTTGATATCGGTGTGTGACTGTCTCGTTACACGGTGTGATATCGGTGTGTGACTCCCCCGTTACACGGTGTGATATCGGTGTGTGACTCCCCCGTTACACGGTGTGATATCGGTGTGTGACTGTCTCGTTACACGGTGTGATATCGGTGTGTGACTCCCCCGTTACACGGTGTGATATCGGTGTGTGACTCCCCCGTTACACGGTGTGATATCCGTGTGTGACTCTCCCGTTACACGGTGTGATATCGGTGTGTGACTCTCCCGTTACATGGTGTGATATCGGTGTGTGACTCTCCCGTTACACGGTGTGATATCGGTGTGTGACTCTCCCGTTACACGGTGTGATATCGGTGTGTGACTCTCCCGTTACACGGTGTGATATCGGTGTGTGACTCCCCCGTTACACGGTGTGATATCGGTGTGTGACTCTCCCGTTACACGGTGTGATATCTGTGTGTGACTCTCCCGTTACACGGTGTGATATCGGTGTGTGACTCCCCCGTTACACGGTGTGATATCGGTGTGTGACTCTCCCGTTACACGGTGTGATATCGGTGTGTGACTCCCCCGTTACACGGTGTGATATCGGTGTGTGACTCTCCCGTTACACGGTGTGATATCTGTGTGTGACTCTCCCGTTACACGGTGTGATATCGGTGTGTGACTCTCCCGTTACACGGTGTGATATCGGTGTGTGACTCCCCCGTTACACGGTGTGATATCGGTGTGTGACTCTGCCGTTACACGGTGTGATATCGGTGTGTGACTCTCCCGTTACACGGTGTGATATCGGTGTGTGACTCTCCCGTTACACGGTGTGATATCGGTGTGTGACTCCCCCGTTACACGGTGTGATATCGGTGTGTGACTCTCCCGTTACATGGTGTGATATCTGTGTGTGACTCTCCCGTTACACGGTGTGATATCGGTGTGTGACTCTCCCGTTACACGGTGTGATATCGGTGTGTGACTCCCCTGTTACATGGTTTGATATCGGTGTGTGACTGTCTCGTTACACGGTGTGATATCTGTGTGTGACTCCCCCGTTACACGGTGTGTTATCGGTGTGTGACTCTCCCGTTACACGGTGTGATATCTGTGTGTGACTCCCCCGTTACACGGTGTGATATCGGTGTGTGACTGTCCCGTTACACGTGTGATATCTGTGTGTGACTCCCCCGTTACACGGTGTGTTATCGGTGTGTGACTCTCCCGTTACACGGTGTGATATCTGTGTGTGACTCCCCCGTTACACGGTGTGATATCGGTGTGTGACTCCCCCGTTACACGGTGTGATATCGGTGTGTGACTGTCCCGTTACACGTGTGATATCGGTGTGTGACTCCCCCATTACACGGTGTGATATCTGTGTGTGACTCTCCCTTTACACGGTGTGATATCGGTGTGTGACTCTCCCGTTACACGGTGTGATATCGGTGTGTGACTCTCCCGTTACACGGTGTGATATCGGTGTGTGACTCCCCCGTTACACGGTGTGATATCGGTGTGTGACTCCCCTGTTACATGGTTTGATATCGGTATGTGACTGTCTCGTTACACGGTGTGATATCGGTGTGTGACTGTCCCGTTACACGGTGTGATATCGGTGTGTGACTCTCCCGTTACACGGTGTGATATCGGTGTGTGACTCTCCCGTTACACGGTGTGATATCTGTGTGTGACTCTCCCGTTACACGGTGTGATATCGGTGTGTGACTCTCCCGTTACACGGTGTGATATCTGTGTGTGACTCTCCCGTTACACGGTGTGATATTGGTGTGTGACTGCCCCGTTACACTGTGTGATATCGGTGTGTGACTCCCCCGTTACACGGTGTGATATCGGTGTGTGACTCTCCCGTTACACGGTGTGATATCTGTGTGTGACTCTCCCGTTACACGGTGTGATATCGGTGTGTGACTCCCCCGTTACACGGTGTGATATCGGTGTGTGACTCTGCCGTTACACGGTGTGATATCGGTGTGTGACTCTCCCGTTACACGGTGTGATATCGGTGTGTGACTCTCCCGTTACACGGTGTGATATCGGTGTGTGACTCCCCCGTTACACGGTGTGATATCGGTGTGTGACTCTCCCGTTACATGGTGTGATATCTGTGTGTGACTCTCCCGTTACACGGTGTGATATCGGTGTGTGACTCTCCCGTTACACGGTGTGATATCGGTGTGTGACTCCCCTGTTACATGGTTTGATATCGGTGTGTGACTGTCTCGTTACACGGTGTGATATCTGTGTGTGACTCCCCCGTTACACGGTGTGTTATCGGTGTGTGACTCTCCCGTTACACGGTGTGATATCTGTGTGTGACTCCCCCGTTACACGGTGTGATATCGGTGTGTGACTGTCCCGTTACACGGTGTGATATCTGTGTGTGACTCCCCCGTTACACGGTGTGTTATCGGTGTGTGACTCTCCCGTTACACGGTGTGATATCTGTGTGTGACTCCCCCGTTACACGGTGTGATATCGGTGTGTGACTCCCCCGTTACACGGTGTGATATCGGTGTGTGACTGTCCCGTTACACGTGTGATATCTGTGTGTGACTCCCCCGTTACACGGTGTGTTATCGGTGTGTGACTCTCCCGTTACACGGTGTGATATCTGTGTGTGACTCCCCCGTTACACGGTGTGATATCGGTGTGTGACTCCCCCGTTACACGGTGTGATATCGGTGTGTGACTGTCCCGTTACACGTGTGATATCGGTGTGTGACTCCCCCGTTACACGGTGTGATATCTGTGTGTGACTCTCCCGTTACACGGTGTGATATCGGTGTGTGACTCTCCCGTTACACGGTGTGATATCGGTGTGTGACTCTCCCGTTACACGGTGTGATATCGGTGTGTGACTCTCCCGTTACACGGTGTGATATCGGTGTGTGACTCTCCCGTTACACGGTGTGATATCGGTGTGTGACTCTCCCGTTACACGGTGTGATATCGGTGTGACTCCCCCGTTACACGGTGTGATATCGGTGTGTGACTCCCCCGTTACACGGTGTGATATCGGTGTGACTCTCCCGTTACACGGTGTGATATCGGTGTGTGACTGCCCCGTTACACGGTGTGATATCGGTGTGTGACTCTCCCGTTACACGGTGTGATATCGGTGTGACTCCCCCGTTACACGGTGTGATATCGGTGTGTGACTCCCCCGTTACACGGTGTGATATCGGTGTGTGACTCTCCCGTTACACGGTGTGATATCGGTGTGTGACTCTCCCGTTACACGGTGTGATATCGGTGTGACTCCCCCGTTACACGGTGTGATATTGGTGTGTGACTCCCCCGTTACACGGTGTGATATCGGTGTGTGACTCACCCGTTACACGGTGTGATATCGGTGTGTGACTGCCCCGTTACACGGTGTGATATCGGTGTGTGACTCTCCCGTTACACGGTGTGATATCGGTGTGTGACTCCCCCGTTACACAGTGTGATATCGGTGTGTGACTCTCCCGTTACACGGTGTGATATCGGTGTGTGACTCTCCCGTTACACGGTGTGATATCGGTGTGTGACTCTCCCGTTACACGGTGTGATATCGGTGTGTGACTCTCCCGTTACACGGTGTGATATCGGTGTGACTCCCCCGTTACACGGTGTGATATCGGTGTGTGACTCCCCCGTTACACGGTGTGATATCTGTGTGTGACTCTCCCGTTACACGGTGTGATATCGGTGTGTGACTGTCCCGTTACACGGTGTGATATCTGTGTGTGACTCCCCCGTTACACGGTGTGATATCGGTGTGTGACTGTCCCGTTACACGGTGTGATATCGGTGTGTGACTGTCCCGTTACACGGTGTGATATCGGTGTGTGACTGTCCCGTTACACGGTGTGATATCGGTGTGTGACTCTCCCGTTACACGGTGTGATATCTGTGTGTGACTCTCCCGTTACACGGTGTGATATCGGTGTGTGACTGCCCCGTTACACGTTGTGATATCAGTGTGTGACTGTGCGTTACACGGTGTGATATGGGTGTGTGACTCCCCCGTTACACGGTGTGATATCGGTGTGTGACTCTCCCGTTACACGGTGTGATATCGATGTGTGACTCCCCCGTTACACGGTGTGATATCGGTGTGACTCCCCCGTTACACGGTGTGATATCGGTGTGTGACTGTCCCGTTACACGGTGTGATATCTGTGTGTGACTCTCCCGTTACACGGTGTGATATCGGTGTGTGACTCTCCCGTTACACGGTGTGATATCTGTGTGTGACTCTCCCGTTACACGGTGTGATATCGGTGTGTGACTCTCCCGTTACACGGTGTGATATCGGTGTGTGACTGTCCCGTTACACAGTGTGATATCGGTGTGACTCTCCCGTTACACGGTGTGATATCGGTGTGTGACTGTCCCGTTACACGGTGTGATATCAGTGTGTGACTCTCCCGTTACACGGTGTGATATCGGTGTGTGACTCCCCCGTTACACGGTGTGATATCGGTGTGTGACTCTCCCGTTACATGGTGTGATATCGGTGTGTGACTCTCCCGTTACACGGTGTGATATCGGTGTGTGACTCTCCCGTTACACGGTGTGATATCGGTGTGTGACTGTCCCGTTACACGGTGTGATATCTGTGTGTGACTCTCCCGTTACACGGTGTGATATCGGTGTGTGACTGCCCCGTTACACGGTGTGATATCGGTGTGTGACTCTCCCGTTACACGGTGTGATATCGGTGTGTGACTCTCCCGTTACACGGTGTGATATCGGTGTGTGACTCTCCCGTTACACGGTGTGATATCGGTGTGACTCTCCCGTTACACGGTGTGATATCGGTGTGACTCCCCCGTTACACGGTGTGATATCGGTGTGTGACTCCCCCGTTACACGGTGTGATATCGGTGTGTGACTCTCCCGTTACACGGTGTGATATCGGTGTGTGACTGCCCCGTTACACGGTGTGATATCGGTGTGTGACTCTCCCGTTACACGGTGTGATATCGGTGTGTGACTCCCCCGTTACACAGTGTGATATCGGTGTGTGACTCTGCCGTTACACGGTGTGATATCGGTGTGTGACTCTCCCGTTACACGGTGTGATATCGGTGTGTGACTCTCCCGTTACACGGTGTGATATCGGTGTGTGACTCTCCCGTTACACGGTGTGATATCGGTGTGTGACTGTCCCGTTACACGGTGTGATATCGGTGTGTGACTCTCCCGTTACATGGTGTGATATCTGTGTGTGACTCTCCCGTTACACGGTGTGATATCGGTGTGTGACTCTCCCGTTACACGGTGTGATATCGGTGTGTGACTCTCCCGTTACACGGTGTGATATCGGTGTGTGACTGTCCCGTTACACGGTGTGATATCGGTGTGTGACTCTCCCGTTACACGGTGTGATATCGGTGTGTGACTGTCCCGTTACACGGTGTGATATCTGTGTGTGACTCTCCCGTTACACGGTGTGATATCGGTGTGTGACTGCCCCGTTACACGGTGTGATATCGGTGTGTGACTCTCCCGTTACACGGTGTGATATCGGTGTGTGACTCTCCCGTTACACGGTGTGATATCGGTGTGTGACTGTCCCGTTACACGGTGTGATATCTGTGTGTGACTCTCCCGTTACACGGTGTGATATCGGTGTGTGACTGCCCCGTTACACGGTGTGATATTGGTGTGTGACTCTCCCGTTACACGGTGTGATATCGGTGTGTGACTCTCCCGTTACACGGTGTGATATCGGTGTGTGACTCTCCCGTTACACGGTGTGATATCGGTGTGACTCTCCCGTTACACGGTGTGATATCGGTGTGACTCCCCCGTTACACGGTGTGATATCGGTGTGTGACTCCCCCGTTACACGGTGTGATATCGGTGTGTGACTCTCCCGTTACACGGTGTGATATCGGTGTGTGACTGCCCCGTTACACGGTGTGATATCGGTGTGTGACTCTCCCGTTACACGGTGTGATATCGGTGTGTGACTCCCCCGTTACACGGTGTGATATCGGTGTGTGACTCTGCCGTTACACGGTGTGATATCGGTGTGTGACTCTCCCGTTACACGGTGTGATATCGGTGTGTGACTCTCCCGTTACACGGTGTGATATCGGTGTGTGACTCTCCCGTTACACGGTGTGATATCGGTGTGTGACTGTCCCGTTACACGGTGTGATATCGGTGTGTGACTCTCCCGTTACATGGTGTGATATCTGTGTGTGACTCTCCCGTTACACGGTGTGATATCGGTGTGTGACTCTCCCGTTACACGGTGTGATATCGGTGTGTGACTCTCCCGTTACACGGTGTGATATCGGTGTGTGACTCTCCCGTTACACGGTGTGATATCGGTGTGTGACTCTCCCGTTACACGGTGTGATATCGGTGTGACTCTCCCGTTACACGGTGTGATATCGGTGTGACTCCCCCGTTACACAGTGTGATATCGGTGTGTGACTCCCCCGTTACACGGTGTGATATCGGTGTGACTCCCCCGTTACACGGTGTGATATCGGTGTGTGACAGCCCCGTTACACGGTGTGATATCGGTGTGTGACTGTCCCGTTACACGTGTGATATCGGTGTGTGACAGCCCCGTTACACGGTGTGATATCGGTGTGTGACTCCCCCGTTACACGGTGTGATATCGGTGTGTAACTCTCCCGTTACACGGTGTGATATCGGTGTGTGACTCCCCCGTTACACGGTGTGATATCGGTGTGTGACTCCCCCGTTACACGGTGTGATATCGGTGTGTGACAGCCCCGTTACACGGTGTGATATCGGTGTGTGACTGTCCCGTTACACGGTGTGATATCGGTGTGTGACTGTCCCGTTACACGTGTGATATCGGTGTGTGACTGTCCCGTTACACGGTGTGATATCGGTGTGTGACTCGCCAGTTACACGGTGTGATATCGGTGTGTAACTCCCCCGTTACACGGTGGGATATCGGTGTGTGACTCCCCCGTTACACGGTGTGATATCGGTGTGTGACAGCCCCGTTACACGGTGTGATATCGGTGTGTGACTGTCCCGTTACACGTGTGATATCGGTGTGTGACAGCCCCGTTACACGGTGTGATATCGGTGTGTGACTCTCCCGTTACACGGTGTGATATCGGTGTGTGACTCCCCCGTTACACAGTGTGATATCTGTGTGTGACTCTCCCGTTACACGGTGTGATATCGGTGTGTAACTCTCCCGTTACACGGTGTGATATCGGTGTGTGACTCCCCCGTTACACGGTGTGATATCGGTGTGTGACTCCCCCGTTACACGGTGTGATATCGGTGTGTGACAGCCCCGTTACACGGTGTGATATCGGTGTGTGACTCCCCCGTTACACGGTGTGATATCAGTGTGTGACTGTCCCATTACACGGTGTGATATCGGTGTGTGACTCCCCCGTTACACGGTGTGATATAGGTGTGTGACTCTCCCGTTACACGGTGTGATATCGGTGTGTGACTCTCCCGTTACACGGTGTGATATCGGTGTGTGACTCTCCCATTACACGGTGTGATATCGGTGTGTGACTCCCCCGTTACACGGTGTGATATCGGTGTGTGACAGCCCCGTTACACGGTGTGATATCGGTGTGTAACTCTCCCGTTAAACGGTGTGATATCGGTGTGTAACTCTCCTGTTACGCGTGTGATATCGGTGTGTGACTCTCCCGATACACGGTGTGATATCGGTGTGTGACTCTCCCGATACACGGTGTGATATCGGTGTGTGACTGTCCCATTACACGGTGTGATATTGGTGTGTGACTCCCCCGTTACACGGTGTGATATCGGTGTGTGAATGTCCCGTTACACGTGTGATATCGGTGTGTGACTCTCCCGTTACACGGTGTGATATCGGTGTGTGACACCCCCGTTACACGGTGTTATATCGGTGTGTGACTCTCCCGTTACACGGTGTGATATCGGTGTGTGACTCTCCCGTTACACAGTGTGATATCGGTGTGTGACTCCCCCGTTACACGTGTGATATCGGTGTGTGACTGCCCCGTTACACGGTGTGATATCGGTGTGTGACTCTCCCCTTACACGTGTGATATCGGTGTGTGACTCCCCCGTTACAGGGTGTGATATCGGTGTGTGACTCTCCCGTTACACGGTGTGATATCGGTGTGTGACTGTCCCGTTACACGGTGTGATATCGGTGTGTGAGTGTCCCGTTACACGGTGTGATATCGGTGTGTGACTCCCCCGTTACACGGTGTGATATCGGTGTGTGACTCTCCCGTTACACGGTGTGATATCGGTGTGTGACTCCCCCGTTACACGTTGTGATATCGGTGTGTGACTCCCCCGTTACACGGTGTGATATCGGTGTGTGACTCTCCCGTTACACGGTGTGATATCGGTGTGTGACAGTCCCGTTATACGGTGTGATATCGGTGTGTGACTCCCCCGTTACACGGTGTGATATCGGTGTGTGACTGTCCCGTTACACGGTGTGATATCGGTGTGTGACTCTACCGTTACACGGTGTGATATCGGTGTGTGACTCCCCCGTTACACGGTGTGATATCGGTGTGTGACAGCCCCGTTACACGGTGTGATATCGGTGTGTGACTGTCTCGTTACACGGTGTGATATCGGTGTGTGACTCCCCCGTTACACAGTGTGATATCGGTGTGTGACTCCCCCATTACACGGTGTGATATCGGTGTGTGACTCTCCCGTTACACGGTGTGATATCGGTGTGCGACTCTCCCGTTACACGGTGTGATATCGGTGTGCGACTGTCCCGTTACACGGTGTGATATCGGTGTCACTCCCCCGTTACACGGTGTGATATCGGTGTGTGACTCCCCCGTTACACGGTGTGATATCGGTGTGTGACTCCCGTTACACGGTGTGATATCGGTGTGTGACTCCCCAGTTACACGGTGTGATATCGGTGTGTGACTCCCCAGTTACACGGTGTGATATCGGTGTGTGACTCCCCCGTTACACGGTGTGATATCGGTGTGTGACAGTCCCGTTATACGGTGTGATATCGGTGTGTGACTCCCCCGTTACACGGTGTGATATCGGTGTGTGACAGCCCCGTTACACGGTGTGATATCGGTGTGTGACTCCCCCGTTACACGGTGTGATATCGGTGTGTGACAGTCCCGTTATACGGTGTGATATCGGTGTTTGACAGTCCCGTTATACGGTGTGATATCGGTGTGTGACTGTCCCATTACAGGGTGTGATATCGGTGTGTGACTCTCCCGTTACATGGTGTGATATCGGTGTGTGACTCTCCCGTTACAGGGTGTGATATCGGTGTGTGACTGTCCCATTACAGGGTGTGATATCGGTGTGTGACTCTCCCGTTACACGGTGTGATATCGGTGTGTGACTCCCCCGTTACACGGTGTGATATCGGTGTGTGACTCCCCCGTTACATGGTGTGATATCGGTGTGTGACTGTCCCATTACACGGTGTGATATCGGTGTGTGACTCCCCCGTTACACGGTGTGATATCCGTGTGTGACTCTCCCGTTACACGGTGTGATATCGGTGTGTGACTCTCCCGTTACACGGTGTGATATCGGTGTGTGACTGTCCCGTTACACGGTGTGATATCAGTGTGTGACTCTCCCGTTACACGGTGTGATATCGGTGTGTGACTCTCCCGTTACACGGTGTGATATCGGTGTGTAACTCCCCCGTTACAAGGTGTGATATCCGTGTGTGACTCCCCCGTTACACGGTGTGATATTGGTGTGTGACTGTCCCGTTACACGGTGTGATATCGGTGTGTGACTCCCCCGTTACACGGTGTGATATCCGTGTGTGACTGTCCCGTTACACGGTGTGATATCGGTGTGTGAATCTCCCGTTACACGTGTGATATCGGTGTGTGACTCTCCCGTTACATGGTGTGATATCGGTGTGTGACTGTCCTGTTACACGGTGTGATATCGGTGTGTGACTCTCCCGTTACACGGTGTGATATCGGTGTGTGACTGTCCTGTATCACGGTGTGATATCGGTGTGTGACTCCCCCGTTACACAGTGTGATATCGGTGTGTGACTCTCCCGTTACACGGTGTGATATCGGTGTGTGACTGTCCCGTTACACGTGTGATATCGGTGTGTGACAGCCCCGTTACACGGTGTGATATCGGTGTGTAACTCTCCCGTTACATGGTGTGATATCGGTGTGTGACTCCCCCGTTACACGGTGTGATATCGGTGTGTGACTCCCCCGTTACACGGTGTGATATCGGTGTGTGACAGCCCCGTTACACGGTGTGATATCGGTGTGTGACTGTCCCGTTACACGGTGTGATATCGGTGTGTGACTGTCCCGTTACACGTGTGATATCGGTGTGTGACTGTCCCGTTACACGGTGTGATATCGGTGTGTGACTCGCCAGTTACACGGTGTGATATCGGTGTGTAACTCCCCCGTTACACGGTGGGATATCGGTGTGTGACTCCCCCGTTACACGGTGTGATATCGGTGTGTGACAGCCCCGTTACACGGTGTGATATCGGTGTGTGACTGTCCCGTTACACGTGTGATATCGGTGTGTGACAGCCCCGTTACACTGTGTGATATCGGTGTGTGACTCTCCCGTTACACGGTGTGATATCGGTGTGTGACTCCCCCGTTACACAGTGTGATATCGGTGTGTGACTCTCCCGTTACACGGTGTGATATCGGTGTGTAACTCTCCCGTTACACGGTGTGATATCGGTGTGTGACTCCCCCGTTACACGGTGTGATATCGGTGTGTGACTCCCCCGTTACACGGTGTGATATCGGTGTGTGACAGCCCCGTTACACGGTGTGATATCGGTGTGTGACTCCCCCGTTACACGGTGTGATATCGGTGTGTGACTGTCCCATTACACGGTGTGATATCGGTGTGTGACTCCCCCGTTACACGGTGTGATATAGGTGTGTGACTCTCCCGTTACACGGTGTGATATCGGTGTGTGACTCTCCCGTTACACGGTGTGATATCGGTGTGTGACTCTCCCATTACACGGTGTGATATCGGTGTGTGACTCCCCCGTTACACGGTGTGATATCGGTGTGTGACAGCCCCGTTACACGGTGTGATATCGGTGTGTAACTCTCCCGTTACACGGTGTGATATCGGTGTGTAACTCTCCTGTTACGCGTGTGATATCGGTGTGTGACTCTCCCGATACACGGTGTGATATCGGTGTGTGACTCTCCCGATACACGGTGTGATATCGGTGTGTGACTGTCCCATTACACGGTGTGATATTGGTGTGTGACTCCCCCGTTACACGGTGTGATATCGGTGTGTGAATGTCCCGTTACACGTGTGATATCGGTGTGTGACTCTCCCGTTACACGGTGTGATATCGGTGTGTGACACCCCCGTTACACGGTGTTATATCGGTGTGTGACTCTCCCGTTACACGGTGTGATATCGGTGTGTGACTCTCCCGTTACACAGTGTGATATCGGTGTGTGACTCCCCCGTTACACGTGTGATATCGGTGTGTGACTGCCCCGTTACACGGTGTGATATCGGTGTGTGACTCTCCCCTTACACGTGTGATATCGGTGTGTGACTCCCCCGTTACAGGGTGTGATATCGGTGTGTGACTCTCCCGTTACACGGTGTGATATCGGTGTGTGACTGTCCCGTTACACGGTGTGATATCGGTGTGTGAGTGTCCCGTTACACGGTGTGATATCGGTGTGTGACTCCCCCGTTACACGGTGTGATATCGGTGTGTGACTCTCCCGTTACACGGTGTGATATCGGTGTGTGACTCCCCCGTTACACGTTGTGATATCGGTGTGTGACTCCCCCGTTACACGGTGTGATATCGGTGTTTGACTCTCCCGTTACACGGTGTGATATCGGTGTGTGACAGTCCCGTTATACGGTGTGATATCGGTGTGTGACTCCCCCGTTACACGGTGTGATATCGGTGTGTGACTGTCCCGTTACACGGTGTGATATCGGTGTGTGACTCTACCGTTACACGGTGTGATATCGGTGTGTGACTCCCCCGTTACACGGTGTGATATCGGTGTGTGACAGCCCCGTTACACGGTGTGATATCGGTGTGTGACTGTCTCGTTACACGGTGTGATATCGGTGTGTGACTCCCCCGTTACACAGTGTGATATCGGTGTGTGACTCCCCCGTTACACAGTGTGATATCGGTGTGTGACTCCCCCCATTACACGGTGTGATATCGGTGTGTGACTCTCCCGTTACACGGTGTGATATCGGTGTGCGACTCTCCCGTTACACGGTGTGATATCGGTGTGCGACTGTCCCGTTACACGGTGTGATATCGGTGTCACTCCCCCGTTACACGGTGTGATATCGGTGTGTGACTCCCCCGTTACACGGTGTGATATCGGTGTGTGACTCCCGTTACACGGTGTGATATCGGTGTGTGACTCCCCAGTTACACGGTGTGATATCGGTGTGTGACTCCCCAGTTACACGGTGTGATATCGGTGTGTGACTCCCCCGTTACACGGTGTGATATCGGTGTGTGACAGTCCCGTTATACGGTGTGATATCGGTGTGTGACTCCCCCGTTACACGGTGTGATATCGGTGTGTGACAGCCCCGTTACACGGTGTGATATCGGTGTGTGACTCCCCCGTTACACGGTGTGATATCGGTGTGTGACAGTCCCGTTATACGGTGTGATATCGGTGTTTGACAGTCCCGTTATACGGTGTGATATCGGTGTGTGACTGTCCCATTACAGGGTGTGATATCGGTGTGTGACTCTCCCGTTACATGGTGTGATATCGGTGTGTGACTCTCCCGTTACAGGGTGTGATATCGGTGTGTGACTGTCTCATTACAGGGTGTGATATCGGTGTGTGACTCTCCCGTTACACGGTGTGATATCGGTGTGTGACTCCCCCGTTACACGGTGTGATATCGGTGTGTGACTCCCCCGTTACATGGTGTGATATCGGTGTGTGACTGTCCCATTACACGGTGTGATATCGGTGTGTGACTCCCCCGTTACACGGTGTGATATCCGTGTGTGACTCTCCCGTTACACGGTGTGATATCGGTGTGTGACTCTCCCGTTACACGGTGTGATATCGGTGTGTGACTGTCCCGTTACACGGTGTGATATCAGTGTGTGACTCTCCCGTTACACGGTGTGATATCGGTGTGTGACTCTCCCGTTACACGGTGTGATATCGGTGTGTAACTCCCCCGTTACAAGGTGTGATATCCGTGTGTGACTCCCCCGTTACACGGTGTGATATTGGTGTGCGACTGTCCCGTTACACGGTGTGATATCGGTGTGTGACTCCCCCGTTACACGGTGTGATATCCGTGTGTGACTGTCCCGTTACACGGTGTGATATCGGTGTGTGAATCTCCCGTTACACGTGTGATATCGGTGTGTGACTCTCCCGTTACACGGTGTGATATCGGTGTGTGACTGTCCTGTTACACGGTGTGATATCGGTGTGTGACTCTCCCGTTACACGGTGTGATATCGGTGTGTGACTGTCCTGTATCACGGTGTGATATCGGTGTGTGACTCCCCCGTTACACAGTGTGATATCGGTGTGTGACTCTCCCGTTACACGGTGTGATATCGGTGTGTGACTCTCCCGTTACACGGTGTGATATCGGTGTGTGACTCCCCCGTTACACGGTGTGATATCGGTGTGTGACTCCCCTGTTACATGGTTTGATATCGGTGTGTGACTGTCTCGTTACACGGTGTGATATCGGTGTGTGACTCTCCCGTTACACGGTGTGATATCGGTGTGTGACTCTCCCGTTACACGGTGTGATATCTGTGTGTGACTCTCCCGTTACACGGTGTGATATCGGTGTGTGACTCTCCCGTTACACGGTGTGATATCTGTGTGTGACTCTCCCGTTACACGGTGTGATATCGGTGTGTGACTCCCCCGTTACACGGTGTGATATCGGTGTGTGACTGTCCCGTTACACGGTGTGATATCGGTGTGTGACTCTCCCGTTACACGGTGTGATATCGGTGTGTGACTCCCCCGTTACACGGTGTGATATCGGTGTGTGACTCCCCTGTTACATGGTTTGATATCGGTGTGTGACTGTCTCGTTACACGGTGTGATATCGGTGTGTGACTCCCCCGTTACACGGTGTGATATCGGTGTGTGACTCCCCCGTTACACGGTGTGATATCGGTGTGTGACTGTCCCGTTACACGGTGTGATATCGGTGTGTGACTCCCCTGTTACATGGTTTGATATCGGTGTGTGACTGTCTCGTTACACGGTGTGATATCGGTGTGTGACTCCCCCGTTACACGGTGTGATATCGGTGTGTGACTCCCCCGTTACACGGTGTGATATCGGTGTGTGACTGTCTCGTTACACGGTGTGATATCGGTGTGTGACTCCCCCGTTACACGGTGTGATATCGGTGTGTGACTCCCCCGTTACACGGTGTGATATCCGTGTGTGACTCTCCCGTTACACGGTGTGATATCGGTGTGTGACTCTCCCGTTACATGGTGTGATATCGGTGTGTGACTCTCCCGTTACACGGTGTGATATCGGTGTGTGACTCTCCCGTTACACGGTGTGATATCGGTGTGTGACTCTCCCGTTACACGGTGTGATATCTGTGTGTGACTCTCCCGTTACACGGTGTGATATCGGTGTGTGACTCTCCCGTTACACGGTGTGATATCTGTGTGTGACTCTCCCGTTACACGGTGTGATATCGGTGTGTGACTGCCCCGTTACACTGTGTGATATCGGTGTGTGACTCCCCCGTTACACGGTGTGATATCGGTGTGTGACTCTCCCGTTACACGGTGTGATATCTGTGTGTGACTCTCCCGTTACACGGTGTGATATCGGTGTGTGACTCCCCCGTTACACGGTGTGATATCGGTGTGTGACTCTCCCGTTACACGGTGTGATATCGGTGTGTGACTCCCCCGTTACACGGTGTGATATCGGTGTGTGACTCTCCCGTTACACGGTGTGATATCTGTGTGTGACTCTCCCGTTACACGGTGTGATATCGGTGTGTGACTCTCCCGTTACACGGTGTGATATCGGTGTGTGACTCCCCCGTTACACGGTGTGATATCGGTGTGTGACTCTGCCGTTACACGGTGTGATATCGGTGTGTGACTCTCCCGTTACACGGTGTGATATCGGTGTGTGACTCTCCCGTTACACGGTGTGATATCGGTGTGTGACTCCCCCGTTACACGGTGTGATATCGGTGTGTGACTCTCCCGTTACATGGTGTGATATCTGTGTGTGACTCTCCCGTTACACGGTGTGATATCGGTGTGTGACTCTCCCGTTACACGGTGTGATATCGGTGTGTGACTCCCCTGTTACATGGTTTGATATCGGTGTGTGACTGTCTCGTTACACGGTGTGATATCTGTGTGTGACTCCCCCGTTACACGGTGTGTTATCGGTGTGTGACTCTCCCGTTACACGGTGTGATATCTGTGTGTGACTCCCCCGTTACACGGTGTGATATCGGTGTGTGACTCCCCCGTTACACGGTGTGATATCGGTGTGTGACTCCCCCGTTACACGGTGTGATATCGGTGTGTGACTCCCGTTACACGGTGTGATATCGGTGTGTGACTCCCCAGTTACACGGTGTGATATCGGTGTGTGACTCCCCAGTTACACGGTGTGATATCGGTGTGTGACTCCCCCGTTACACGGTGTGATATCGGTGTGTGACAGTCCCGTTATACGGTGTGATATCGGTGTGTGACTCCCCCGTTACACGGTGTGATATCGGTGTGTGACAGCCCCGTTACCCGGTGTGATATCGGTGTGTGACTCCCCCGTTACACGGTGTGATATCGGTGTGTGACAGTCCCGTTATACGGTGTGATATCGGTGTTTGACAGTCCCGTTATACGGTGTGATATCGGTGTGTGACTGTCCCATTACAGGGTGTGATATCGGTGTGTGACTCTCCCGTTACATGGTGTGATATCGGTGTGTGACTCTCCCGTTACAGGGTGTGATATCGGTGTGTGACTGTCTCATTACAGGGTGTGATATCGGTGTGTGACTCTCCCGTTACACGGTGTGATATCGGTGTGTGACTCCCCCGTTACACGGTGTGATATCGGTGTGTGACTCCCCCGTTACATGGTGTGATATCGGTGTGTGACTGTCCCATTACACGGTGTGATATCGGTGTGTGACTCCCCCGTTACACGGTGTGATATCCGTGTGTGACTCTCCCGTTACACGGTGTGATATCGGTGTGTGACTCTCCCGTTACACGGTGTGATATCGGTGTGTGACTGTCCCGTTACACGGTGTGATATCAGTGTGTGACTCTCCCGTTACACGGTGTGATATCGGTGTGTGACTCTCCCGTTACACGGTGTGATATCGGTGTGTAACTCCCCCGTTACAAGGTGTGATATCCGTGTGTGACTCCCCCGTTACACGGTGTGATATTGGTGTGCGACTGTCCCGTTACACGGTGTGATATCGGTGTGTGACTCCCCCGTTACACGGTGTGATATCCGTGTGTGACTGTCCCGTTATACGGTGTGATATCGGTGTGTGAATCTCCCGTTACACGTGTGATATCGGTGTGTGACTCTCCCGTTACACGGTGTGATATCGGTGTGTGACTGTCCTGTTACACGGTGTGATATCGGTGTGTGACTCTCCCGTTACACGTGTGATATCGGTGTGTGACTGTCCTGTATCACGGTGTGATATCGGTGTGTGACTCCCCCGTTACACAGTGTGATATCGGTGTGTGACTCTCCCGTTACACGGTGTGATATCGGTGTGTGACTCTCCCGTTACACGGTGTGATATCGGTGTGTGACTCCCCCGTTACACGGTGTGATATCGGTGTGTTACTCCCCTGTTACATGGTTTGATATCGGTGTGTGACTGTCTCGTTACACGGTGTGATATCGGTGTGTGACTCTCCCGTTACACGGTGTGATATCGGTGTGTGACTCTCCCGTTACACGGTGTGATATCTGTGTGTGACTCTCCCGTTACACGGTGTGATATCGGTGTGTGACTCTCCCGTTACACGGTGTGATATCTGTGTGTGACTCTCCCGTTACACGGTGTGATATCGGTGTGTGACTCCCCCGTTACACGGTGTGATATCGGTGTGTGACTGTCCCGTTACACGGTGTGATATCGGTGTGTGACTCTCCCGTTACACGGTGTGATATCGGTGTGTGACTCCCCCGTTACACGGTGTGATATCGGTGTGTGACTCCCCTGTTACATGGTTTGATATCGGTGTGTGACTGTCTCGTTACACGGTGTGATATCGGTGTGTGACTCCCCCGTTACACGGTGTGATATCGGTGTGTGACTCCCCCGTTACACGGTGTGATATCGGTGTGTGACTGTCCCGTTACACGGTGTGATATCGGTGTGTGACTCCCCTGTTACATGGTTTGATATCGGTGTGTGACTGTCTCGTTACACGGTGTGATATCGGTGTGTGACTCCCCCGTTACACGGTGTGATATCGGTGTGTGACTCCCCCGTTACACGGTGTGATATCGGTGTGTGACTGTCTCGTTACACGGTGTGATATCGGTGTGTGACTCCCCCGTTACACGGTGTGATATCGGTGTGTGACTCCCCCGTTACACGGTGTGATATCCGTGTGTGACTCTCCCGTTACACGGTGTGATATCGGTGTGTGACTCTCCCGTTACATGGTGTGATATCGGTGTGTGACTCTCCCGTTACACGGTGTGATATCGGTGTGTGACTCTCCCGTTACACGGTGTGATATCGGTGTGTGACTCTCCCGTTACACGGTGTGATATCTGTGTGTGACTCTCCCGTTACACGGTGTGATATCGGTGTGTGACTCTCCCGTTACACGGTGTGATATCTGTGTGTGACTCTCCCGTTACACGGTGTGATATCGGTGTGTGACTCTCCCGTTACACGGTGTGATATCGGTGTGTGACTCTCCCGTTACACGGTGTGATATCGGTGTGTGACTCTCCCGTTACACGGTGTGATATCGGTGTGTGACTCCCCCGTTACACGGTGTGATATCGGTGTGTGACTCTCCCGTTACACGGTGTGATATCGGTGTGTGACTCTCCCGTTACACGGTGTGATATCGGTGTGTGACTCCCCCGTTACACGGTGTGATATCGGTGTGTGACTCTGCCGTTACACTGTGTGATATCGGTGTGTGACTCCCCCGTTACACGGTGTGATATCGGTGTGTGACTCTCCCGTTACACGGTGTGATATCTGTGTGTGACTCTCCCGTTACACGGTGTGATATCGGTGTGTGACTCCCCCGTTACACGGTGTGATATCGGTGTGTGACTCTCCCGTTACACGGTGTGATATCGGTGTGTGACTCCCCCGTTACACGGTGTGATATCGGTGTGTGACTCTCCCGTTACACGGTGTGATATCTGTGTGTGACTCTCCCGTTACACGGTGTGATATCGGTGTGTGACTCTCCCGTTACACGGTGTGATATCGGTGTGTGACTCCCCCGTTACACGGTGTGATATCGGTGTGTGACTCTGCCGTTACACGGTGTGATATCGGTGTGTGACTCTCCCGTTACACGGTGTGATATCGGTGTGTGACTCTCCCGTTACACGGTGTGATATCGGTGTGTGACTCCCCCGTTACACGGTGTGATATCGGTGTGTGACTCTCCCGTTACATGGTGTGATATCTGTGTGTGACTCTCCCGTTACACGGTGTGATATCGGTGTGTGACTCTCCCGTTACACGGTGTGATATCGGTGTGTGACTCCCCTGTTACATGGTTTGATATCGGTGTGTGACTGTCTCGTTACACGGTGTGATATCTGTGTGTGACTCCCCCGTTACACGGTGTGTTATCGGTGTGTGACTCTCCCGTTACACGGTGTGATATCTGTGTGTGACTCCCCCGTTACACGGTGTGATATCGGTGTGTGACTGTCCCGTTACACGTGTGATATCTGTGTGTGACTCCCCCGTTACACGGTGTGTTATCGGTGTGTGACTCTCCCGTTACACGGTGTGATATCTGTGTGTGACTCCCCCGTTACACGGTGTGATATCGGTGTGTGACTCCCCCGTTACACGGTGTGATATCGGTGTGTGACTGTCCCGTTACACGTGTGATATCGGTGTGTGACTCCCCCGTTACACGGTGTGATATCTGTGTGTGACTCTCCCGTTACACGGTGTGATATCGGTGTGTGACTCTCCCGTTACACGGTGTGATATCGGTGTGTGACTCTCCCGTTACACGGTGTGATATCGGTGTGTGACTCCCCCGTTACACGGTGTGATATCGGTGTGTGACTCCCCTGTTACATGGTTTGATATCGGTGTGTGACTGTCTCGTTACACGGTGTGATATCGGTGTGTGACTGTCCCGTTACACGGTGTGATATCGGTGTGTGACTCTCCCGTTACACGGTGTGATATCGGTGTGTGACTCTCCCGTTACACGGTGTGATATCTGTGTGTGACTCTCCCGTTACACGGTGTGATATCTGTGTGTGACTGCCCCGTTACACTGTGTGATATCGGTGTGTGACTCCCCCGTTACACGGTGTGATATCGGTGTGTGACTCTCCCGTTACACGGTGTGATATCTGTGTGTGACTCTCCCGTTACACGGTGTGATATCGGTGTGTGACTCCCCCATTACACGGTGTGATATCGGTGTGTGACTCTGCCGTTACACGGTGTGATATCGGTGTGTGACTCTCCCGTTACACGGTGTGATATCGGTGTGTGACTCTCCCGTTACACGGTGTGATATCGGTGTGTGACTCCCCCGTTACACGGTGTGATATCGGTGTGTGACTCTCCCGTTACATGGTGTGATATCTGTGTGTGACTCTCCCGTTACACGGTGTGATATCGGTGTGTGACTCTCCCGTTACACGGTGTGATATCGGTGTGTGACTCCCCTGTTACATGGTTTGATATCGGTGTGTGACTGTCTCGTTACACGGTGTGATATCTGTGTGTGACTCCCCCGTTACACGGTGTGTTATCGGTGTGTGACTCTCCCGTTACACGGTGTGATATCTGTGTGTGACTCCCCCGTTACACGGTGTGATATCGGTGTGTGACTGTCCCGTTACACGGTGTGATATCTGTGTGTGACTCCCCCGTTACACGGTGTGTTATCGGTGTGTGACTCTCCCGTTACACGGTGTGATATCTGTGTGTGACTCCCCCGTTACACGGTGTGATATCGGTGTGTGACTCCCCCGTTACACGGTGTGATATCGGTGTGTGACTGTCCCGTTACACGTGTGATATCTGTGTGTGACTCCCCCGTTACACGGTGTGTTATCGGTGTGTGACTCTCCCGTTACACGGTGTGATATCTGTGTGCGACTCCCCCGTTACACGGTGTGATATCGGTGTGTGACTGTCCCGTTACACGTGTGATATCGATGTGTGACTCCCCCGTTACACGGTGTGATATCTGTGTGTGACTCTCCCGTTACACGGTGTGATATCGGTGTGTGACTCTCCCGTTACACGGTGTGATATCGGTGTGTGACTCTCCCGTTACACGGTGTGATATCGGTGTGTGACTCTCCCGTTACACGGTGTGATATCGGTGTGTGACTCCCCCGTTACACAGTGTGATATCGGTGTGTGACTGTCCCGTTACACGGTGTGATATCGGTGTGTGACTCTCCCGTTACACGGTGTGATATCGGTGTGTGACTCTCCCGTTACACGGTGTGATATCGGTGTGTGACTCTCCCGTTACACGGTGTGATATCGGTGTGTGACTCTCCCGTTACACGGTGTGATATCGGTGTGTGACTCTCCCGTTACACGGTGTGATATCGGTGTGACTCCCCCGTTACACGGTGTGATATCGGTGTGTGACTCCCCCGTTACACGGTGTGATATCGGTGTGTGACTCTCCCGTTACACGGTGTGATATCGGTGTGTGACTGCCCCGTTACACGGTGTGATATCGGTGTGTGACTCTCCCGTTACACGGTGTGATATCGGTGTGACTCCCCCGTTACACGGTGTGATATCGGTGTGTGACTCCCCCGTTACACGGTGTGATATCGGTGTGTGACTCTCCCGTTACACGGTGTGATATCGGTGTGTGACTCTCCCGTTACACGGTGTGATATCGGTGTGACTCCCCCGTTACACGGTGTGATATCGGTGTGTGACTCCCCCGTTACACGGTGTGATATCGGTGTGTGACTCACCCGTTACACGGTGTGATATCGGTGTGTGACTGCCCCGTTACACGGTGTGATATCGGTGTGTGACTCTCCCGTTACACGGTGTGATATCGGTGTGTGACTCCCCCGTTACACAGTGTGATATCGGTGTGTGACTCTCCCGTTACACGGTGTGATATCGGTGTGTGACTCTCCCGTTACACGGTGTGATATCGGTGTGTGACTCTCCCGTTACACGGTGTGATATCGGTGTGTGACTCTCCCGTTACACGGTGTGATATCGGTGTGACTCCCCCGTTACACGGTGTGATATCGGTGTGTGACTCCCTGTTACACGGTGTGATATCTGTGTGTGACTCTCCCGTTACACGGTGTGATATCGGTGTGTGACTGTCCCGTTACACGGTGTGATATCTGTGTGTGACTCCCCCGTTACACGGTGTGATATCGGTGTGTGACTGTCCCGTTACACGGTGTGATATCGGTGTGTGACTCTCCCGTTACACGGTGTGATATCGGTGTGTGACTCTCCCGTTACACGGTGTGATATCGGTGTGTGACTGTCCGTTACACGGTGTGATATCGGTGTGTGACTGTCCCCGTTACACGGTGTGATATCGGTGTGTGACTCTCCCGTTACACGGTGTGATATCGGTGTGTGACTCTCCCGATACACGGTGTGATATCTGTGTGTGACTCTCCCGTTACACGGTGTGATATCGGTGTGTGACTGCCCCGTTACACGTTGTGATATCAGTGTGTGACTGTGCGTTACACGGTGTGATATGGTGTGTGACTCCCCCGTTACACGGTGTGATATCGGTGTGTGACTCTCCCGTTACACGGTGTGATATCGGTGTGTGACTGTCCCGTTACACGGTGTGATATCTGTGTGTTACTCTCCCGTTACACGGTGTGATATCGGTGTGTGACTGTCCGTTACACGGTGTGATATCTGTGTGTGACTCTCCCGTTCCACGGTGTGATATCGGTGTGTGACTGCCCCGTTACACGGTGTGATATCGGTGTGTGACTCTCCCGTTACACGGTGTGATATCGGTGTGTGACTCTCCCGTTACACGGTGTGATATCGGTGTGTGACTCTCCCGTTACACGGTGTGATATCGGTGTGACTCTCCTGTTACACGGTGTGATATCGGTGTGACTCCCCCGTTACACGGTGTGATATCGGTGTGTGACTCCCCCGTTACACGGTGTGATATCGGTGTGTGACTCTCCCGTTACACGGTGTGATATCGGTGTGTGACTGCCCCGTTACACGGTGTGATATCGGTGTGTGACTCTCCCGTTACACGGTGTGATATCGGTGTGTGACTCCCCCGTTACACGGTGTGATATCGGTGTGTGACTCCCCCGTTACACGGTGTGATATCGGTGTGTGACTCCCCCGTTACACGGTGTGATATCGGTGTGTGACTGTCCCGTTACACGGTGTGATATCGGTGTGTGACTCTCCCGTTACACGGTGTGATATCGGTGTGTGACTCTCCCGTTACACGGTGTGATATCGGTGTGTGACTCTCCGTTACACGGTGTGATATCGGTGTGTGACTCTCCCGTTACACGGTGTGATATCGGTGTGTGACTCTCCCGTTACACGGTGTGATATCGGTGTGACTCCCCCGTTACACGGTGTGATATCGGTGTGTGACTCCCCCGTTACACGGTGTGATATCGGTGTGACTCCCCCGTTACACGGTGTGATATCGGTGTGTGACTGTCTCGTTACACGGTGTGATATCTGTGTGTGACTCTCCGTTACACGGTGTGATATCGGTGTGTGACTGTCCCGTTACACGGTGTGATATCTGTGTGTGACTCTCCCGTTACACGGTGTGATATCGGTGTGTGGACTGCCCGTTACACGGTGTGATATCGGTGTGTGACATGTCCCGTTACACGGTGTGAATCGGTGTGTGACTCCCTCGTTACACGGTGTGATATCGGTGTGTGACTCCCCCGTTACACGGTGTGATATCGGTGTGTGGACTGTCCCGTTACACGGTGTGATATCGGTGTGTGTGACTCTCCCGTTACACGGTGTGATATCTGTGTGTGACTCTCCGTTACACGGTGTGATATCGGTGTGTGACTGCCCCGTTACACGGTGTGATATCAGTGTGTGACTGTGCGTTACACGGTGTGATATGGGTGTGTGACTCCCCCGTTACACGGTGTGATATCGGTGTGTGACTCTCCCGTTACACGGTGTGATATCGATGTGTGACTCCCCCGTTACACCGGTGTGATATCGGTGTGACTCCCCCGTTACACGGTGTGATATCGGGTGTGTGACTGTCCCGTTACACGGTGTGATATCTGTGTGTGACTCTCCGTTACACGGTGTGATATCGTGTGTGACTGTCCCGTTACACGGTGTGATATCTGTGTGTGACTCTCCCGTTACACGGTGTGATATCGGTGTGTGACTGTCCCGTTACACGGTGTGATATCGGTGTGTGACTCTCCCGTTACACGGTGTGATATCGGTGTGTGACTGTCCCGTTACACGGTGTGATATCGGTGTGTGACTGTCCCGTTACACGGTGTGATATCGGTGTGTGACTCTCCCGTTACACGGTGTGATATCGGTGTGTGACTCCCCCGTTACACGGTGTGATATCGGTGTGTGACTGTCCCGTTACACGGTGTGATATCGGTGTGTGACTCTCCCGTTACACGGTGTGATATCGGTGTGTGACTCCCCCGTTACACGGTGTGATATCGGTGTGTGACTCTCCCGTTACACGGTGTGATATCGGTGTGTGACTCCCCCGTTACACGGTGTGATATCCTAGGTAGCACACCTCGCCTGGCTACTTTTTACAGTCTTCCCAAAACGCATAGCAGCAGGTGCCCCCTCCCGGGCGTCCCATAGTTTCTGGGATTGGCAATCTGACTGCAAACGCAAGTGTGTACATTGACAGGACGAACATACACTTTTAGTGGGCCTTGATGTGGAGGCCCTCTACTCCAGCATCCCCCCATCACACTGGGATGAGGGCAGTGTCCTACTTCCTAGAGGCCAGAGTTACCCAATTCAATACCCACAACAAATTCATCCTCCTACTACTAACTACTGGATTTTATCCTGTCACAAAACAACCTCCTTTATAACAAAACCAATTTAACACCAGAACCAGGGTACAGCAATGGGCACATGTGCACCCACTTATGCCAACCTGTTCCTTGGCTGGCGGGAAAGGACTGTTGTTTTCAGTGACCAAATGGATGAATACACACAATACATCGAGCTCAGGAGGTCGATACATCGACGATATTCTAATACTCTGGCATGAACAGTCTATTAGACTTCATCTCCTTTCTGAACACCACGGTCTGAACCTTAGGCTAACGAGTGAGATCCCGACTGACTCGCTCAGTTTCCTAGACCTCACTATCTACAGAAACAGTGAGGGTAACCTTCTAACCAAGATGTTTCGGAAGAGTACTGCTACCTTCAGCCTCCTCAAGTTTCACACCCATCAGCCCCCTCAAATGGTTAACATACCAACAGGTCAATCTACGGCTGCACGGGAATTATACCACGGACTCTGACTTTGAACAACAAGTTACGAAGATGACCTCCAGATTTTCTAGTAGGTTTAATAGTTTATTTCACGTTTAGTCCCAATTGTACTTTAGTCCTGATAGTGTATGCAGCCCAGTATGATGGGATCCCATTCAGTACACAGTGCCACACACACACACATCCAGGTTACAAGCCCAGCGCGTGTTATACCGGCGCCTTCAAGTCTTATACCTAGCGATTACAAAGCTGCAGTGATCAGGGGAGCTACACATATATAACCTCCCCCATGTATGTATCAGAAGTGGAAAGTCCACAGCCCCAGAAAGCAGCACAGTGCCCCCCAGCTCGCCCAGAAAGCAGCACAGTGTCCCCACTACATATCGGGGTAATTCTCCAGGCTGTAGGGCGCTGGCTGGTCCAGATACTCGGATATCGGGTGCTGAATACTGAGCTCTTTTTGATGGAGTGTCTCTGGTTCTGACGTCCGACACCCCCTGAAACAGAAATAGAGAGGTGAGACTGGGGGGAGAGGCAAGGAGGGGAGAGAGAGGCAGACAGAGTAACAAGAGTGTGTGCATGTGAGCGAGTAACAAGTGTGCGCGTGTGATAGAGTAACGAGTGTGTGTGAGAGAGTGCAACGAGTGTGTGCATGTGAGCGAGTAACAAGTGTGTGCGTGTGAGCGAGTAACACGTGTGTGCGTGAGAGAGTAACAAGTGTGTGCATGAGAGCGTAACGAGTATGTGTGAGAGAGTGTAACGAGTGTGCATGAGAGCGAGTAAGAAGAGTGTGCGAGAGAGAGAAGAGTAACAAAAGTGTGCGAGTGTAACAAGTGTGTGCGCATGTGAAAGAGTAAGAAGAGAGTGCGCGTGTGAGAGAGTAAGAAGAGTGTGCGTGTGTGAGAGAGTAAGAAGAGTGTGCGCGTGTGAGAGAGTAAGAAGAGTGTGCGCGTGTGAGAGAGTAAGAAGAGTGTGCGTGTGTGAGAGAGTAAGAAGAGTATCCGTGTGTGAGAGAGTAAGAAGAGTGTGCGCGTGTGAGAGAGTAAGAAGAGTGTGCGCGTGTGAGAGAGTAAGAAGAGTGTGCGCGTGTGAGAGAGTAAGAAGAGTGTGCGCGTGGAGAGAGTAAGAAGAGTGTGCGCGTGTGAGAGATTAAGAAGAGTGTGCGCGTGTGAGAGAGTAAGAAAGAGTGTGCGTGTGTGAGAGAGTAAGAAGAGTGTGCGTGTGTGAGAGAGTAAGAAGAGTGTGCGTGTGTGAGAGAGTAAGAAGAGTGTGCGTGTGTGAGAGAGTAAGAAGAGGTGCGTGTGTGAGAGAGTAGAAGAGTGTGCGTGTGTGAGAGAGTAAGAAGAGTGCATGTGTGTGAGAGTAAGAAGAGTGTGTGTGTGTGAGAGAGTAAGAAGAGTGTGCGCGTGTGAGAGAGTAAGAGAGTGTGCGCGTGTGAGAGAGTAAGAAGAGTGTGCGTGTGAGAGAGTAAGAAGAGTGCGTGTGTGAGAGTAACAAGAGTGAACGAGAGAGGAAGACAGAGACACAGAGTGAAACGAGAGGGAGACAGAGACACAGAGAGTAACTGAGAGGGAGACAGAGAGACACAGAGTGTAAAGAGAGAGGGAGACAGAAAGATAGAGAATGTAACAAAGTAATGTTGTGCAGTCTGTGTATGTCGGGGTAGTTGTGTTACAGTGATGTTAGTGATGTTAGTGTGTGTGTGTGTGTGTGTGTGTGTGTGTGTGTGTGTGTGTGTGTGTGTGTGTGTGTGTGTGTGTGTTACAGTGATAGTGTGTATGTGAGTGTATTATTTGTGTTAGAGTGATATTATGCTGGGTTGTGTCTGTATTTTTGAAGTGAAACTTCTTTAGTGGCACTGTAGGCGGACACTCACAGAGGTATGCAAGGGAGACTGATTATAGTGAAACTAAATAAGCCTTTTATTGCGCCTGTTCTTAACATCAGGAAACATCCAAACAAGGGTAAACAAAGCTTCTATTCACTTGGGAGTATTTCTAGTGAAATACTATGCAGTTCACAACTCCCTTAGATAAGCATGTCTCCCAGCCCCAAACATATAGCATGAAATAAGCAGATATAGAAAGTCTCATAAATGAAAGTCTTATCTGTTCCGTGTGGTTTGGAGGGAAAATCTTCTCTGTCCCTGGTTCAGCTCCCTATTCCTCAGGGTGTGTCAGTGTTCAGTTTAGAAGTTTCCCCTGTCTTGAAAGCAGCTCTGCTGTTTCTTCTGGCAGGCTCAAGACAAGTGTCTCCAAGTTCAGCTCAGGTGTGAGCTAAGGAGTCTCACTTCCTGTCTCAAAAGACAGGCTTTTCTAAAGCCATCTAATCAGGCAGTGTGTTTGTTAATTGACTACCAGCAGTTAACCACCACACTGCTGGATTAGAGGCACATTACCTGAACAGGGATAACTCCCCTGTTACAGGCACCTAGTCTGATGGGACAAAACTGGATAGATGGGGGACGAAATGTGAAACAGAAGTGACGTCACGTAATGGACGCGCTCCGCTCACACGTCCCCTGTCACATGCCCGCCGGCGCTGCTCCTAATCACCGCCGCACCCCCCCACTCCCCCAACCCCCCTTCCCCACACACACCCGGCTGCTGACATATGCGGCGGAAATAGTCGCCGCCGCCGCCACTCCTAACGGCCGCTATTCCACGGCCGCTGTTCCCCGCCCCCCTGCCATGCCGCGCATGCGCAGTTGTGATGGCGCCGCTGACGGACGCCACACATGCGCAGAAGCGGCTGGCAGCGGCGTTGTTCCCCCCACACGCTCCTAACACCCATTGGCAGCGGCGCCATTCAGCCCTCCACTGACGCGGGCGTTCGCGGTCCCCCTGCGCCCGCAAGAAGCGGAGGCACACGGCGCAAATCCCGGGCGCAACCCGCGCGGCACAGGGGCTCGACGCCGCTCCTGCTGCTGGAAGAAAGGGTGACCCGGGCGGGCCAGGCAGTGGACGGGTAACCTCGCCTCTCGCCCGGTCACTCATGCCGTGCCGGGCGCATGTACTCCGCTGGAGGGGGATGGGGTGCGCAGAATTTGCAGAAGGGGGGGGGGAGGAGAGGTGGTGCGCAATGTTACACCCCGCCCCTGGCTGCAGCAGGACACACACACACTGACTGGCACAGATACACACACTGACACACACTGACACACATACACACACTGGCACACATACACACACACACACTGACTGACATACACCCACACTGACTGACACACACATACACACACTGACTGATACACATACACACACTGACTGACACACACATACACACACTGACTGACACACACATACACACACACACACTGACTGACACACACATACACACACACACTGACTGACCACACCACATACACACACTGACTGACACACACATACACACACTGACTGAAACACACACACACACACACAGAGACTGACACACACACATACACACACACACACACACACACACACACACACACACACACACACACACACACACACACACACACACACACACACACACTGACACACATACACACTGACTGACACACATATACACAAACACACTGACTGACACACATACATACACACTGACACACATACACACACTGACACACATACACACACCACACACTGACTGACACACACATACACACACACACACACTGACTGACACACACACACTGACACACATACACACTTGACTGACACACACACTGACTGACACACACACACACACACACACTGACTGACATACATACACACACACTGACTGACACACATACACACACACTGGACTGACACACATACACACACACTGACTGACCACACATACACACACTGACTGACACACACATACACACACACTGACACACATATACACAAACACACTGACTGACACACATACACACACACATACACACACTGACTGACATACATACACACACACTGACTGACACACATACACACACACTGACTGACACACATACACACACACTGACTGACACACATACACACACTGACTGACACACACATACACACACACTGACACACATATACACAAACACACTGACTGACACACATAC